>NW_024067715.1:900000-989611 GCF_009389715.1 Phoenix dactylifera | reverse complement strand
ACAGAAGTACTTGAGTCTCTATAGAAGACGGCTAGTTTCTATTCAACAGTTAGAGAGATCTATATAGAGGGTTGGAAAAGTATTTAAGAGGTACTATTCATCAGGGAAAAGTATCCTTTTGAAATTAAGAAGAGCATTCAAGTGAAAAACCTAGTCTACAAGTGCTTCATCAATTTGCTTCATTCCAAAAGCCAAAAAGAAGCAGATTCAAAGAGAAATAAAGAGCTCCACCAACCTCTGAAGAGTGAAGCAACCTTAGCAAAGAAGAGAAAAGGTTCAACAAGCGATAACTTCTCTCTTATCTCTTCTTTGAATTCATATTTGTTTTATATGCTCATTTATGAGCTTTGTTCCTCATACTCTTATTCTTGTTGTAAGGTTTGTTGGTAAGCCCATAAAACAAACGGTGTAGGTTGTTGGTGAGCCCACAAAACCAACGGTTATTGGATCTCGAAAAAAATAATTGTAAAGGTTTTGGATTATGAGCCCGGAAAACAATCCAACTGTAATTTGAGGGATTAGAATGAATTCCCAAGGGAATGCTTGGAGAGTGAACGTAGGTGCCCTGGGGTGCACCGAACCACTATATTTCTTGTATGTTTGTATTGTCTTGCTTGTGTCTTCTATTGCACATATATAATTGATACTAACTAAATCACACACACATCCATTAAGTAGAATTAAGATCGAAAAAAATAGAAACCTCAATTCACCCCCCCCCCCCCCCTTGGGTTGTCACATTGGGCAACAAGTAGGTTCAATGTCGGATTAGGATTGTATCTAGATGGGATCTATCGACCTTGATAGATTAAAAGTGATCCTATGTGATTTATGAGACCAAGTTCGAAAGACCTTGGCCAGGGCAGTTTTGAAAAAAGAGTTTTTCAATCTCGAACTTAAGTCAAATGAATTTGATGTATGACTGACGATGGAATTTGACGAGTTATCCATAACCTCCATCTTGTTAGAATCCACGATAGAGGTACTGTTTAGCTCTATCCTTAAGGACCCATGAGAGAATAGAATTGGCTTCTAATGAATGGAGCCACTGCTTAGCTCTATCCTTAAGGGAAAAAGGAAACAGCCTAAATTTTAGAGTATCATCAGTGAAATTCTGAATTTTTACAGTAATGCAGATCTTAAGAAACTCATCTAGATGTTTGTATGAGTCTTCGTTGCTGAGCCCATAAAAGGAGGGATGCATTTGGATGATACTAGACTTGATTTCAAATTATACAGCAGCAGTGGTATCAGGTAGCCGAATACAAGATGGAGAGGTATAAATGGAAGGAGTGAAATACTCCTTTAATAGCTTGGGTTGTTCTTTAGCCATCTCGACAGATAGAGCAAATTCTAAAGTTCTATTTGTGCAGATTTCGGCTCGAAGAGCCCTAATGGAGCGCTCTATTTCAGGGTCAAAAGGCACTAGTTCAGGAGATCTATAACGACACCCTTGCATACACTAAAACTCTTCTAATCAATTAAGTGTAGTCAAGCATGCAATAAAAACACATCAAATCCTTATGTTTGTCCTAAAATCACTAAACAGCTCCTAACTGGTTTAAAGAGGGCACCTAAGTGCTACGTCTTTAAGTTTGCTCTTTTTAAAACAGAAATTAAATGTAGAATACCCCAAGTATAGGATGTAGCAAAGTAATATTCTCGGTGAGTCCGAGATCGAATCCACAGGAATTTGACAGTGAAGAAAAACTAAAGGCTAAATAATATTCGGATTGATAAAAATATAACTAAGGCATCAGGATTCAACCTACCACTTCATCATGCTTTTCTTATAATCATCAATTATCTCAGTTAGATCTGAATGAAGACCTAACCGGAATGTGGAGCGGTGAAAATATCAATTAATCGTAATAAAATAGATTTAGTTTCATGGGCAGCACTGCAGTAATTCTATTTTAAACTACAAGGATTTCTAAGTATCTGTTATACCCAGGAAAAATAACAAATCAGAAAAATATATAAGTTTGAAATAAATTTTATAAATCTACTGCACTATAAATCAAATCACTAATATTGAAATCCCATTGATGATTAAAGAAAATACATAAAGAAGATGCTAGGCTTTTCCTTAGCCTTAGCTAAAAGAAGTTTAGCTACTCATATAAGATGAAAGTATTTTTATAAAAAGGATTAGCAAAGAATATCTAAAATAAAACATAAATCCTTTTTTTTTCCTTCCTATTCAAAAAACAGAGTGCTCTGTTTTTTCCTCCCATATGGCTCCTTCCTTTCGTGGCTTCTCCCCTTCCTCCATCGTATCCTCTTCCTCGCCCGGCTGTGGTTGAATGAATGGAAATCCTCTTCCCGCCTCCACCAGATGCAAGATCAATCCCCCCCCCCCCCTCCTCCCCACTCTTCCTGTCGCCAGGGCCCTTTTATAGGCTGCCCCTTCTTCTCTCTCCTCCCGAATGCTCTGAATTCTCAATGTTGCGGTTGCTTGGGACCGTTTTGAATGCTGACGTTTAGGAAGCTGCTGGGACGTTTGGATATCTGCGGACTTTGTTCTCGAAACAGGGGAGAATGGAAAGCCAAGCGGCTGTTGGGGAGCTCGAAAGAGAAGAGCCGGTTGGGAGATCGAACGTTGCAATTCTGCTGAGAACGGATGAGACGTGGCTTGGGGACGACGTGAGATGCCATGCGAAAGGCTTGCTGGGATGAACCGAACGGATGGGGAGTTGCTGAAGCGGGATGCGGACGGTTTCTGGACGTTGGAACGTTGAAGAGTTGGGCAGTTTGGTCGGACGATTGGCTGGGAAGCAGAGTGGTCAGTTGAAACGCTCATATGCCACAACGCTTGAGATGCCACAGACGGTTGGGAAGAGAAGCCACGAACAGACGCCGGGAATTCTTGGCTAGGACGAGTTTGAAGATGGCTGTTGGTTCTTGGGAAGTTTTGCTTTGAGTCAAAAGAGCTTGGGGAGTTGAGATGCCTGCTCGGCTGGATGGAATTTGTTCGCCGGAAAGGGAGTGGCAGGATGAACGGTTGCTTCTAGAAGCCACATGCATGGAACAGGCGCGTGGATGGGAAGCGTGGAATGCGGAGGCGACTCGGGCTGATGGCTTGAACGCGTGATACACACGACTGGGGCAGGCTGAGATGCTGGGGACTTTGTTAAGCTCGGGCTGTTGGGCGCTGGGCTCAAACCCAATATTATTGAGTCTCTTGGATTACTTGCACTCAAACACAAATAAAACATTAAATAATCAATTTTATTAATAATGATTAGCTATAATACTAATTAAGATGGTATGAAGATTTCACTTTTGTGCTCTCATCACTAAGCCTCCAATCCGGTCTTATGAACTAAGTTGACCAGGCAAGCTCCCAGGTAAGTGGTGGGATCACAATGCGTTCGCAAAGGTCCACTTAAGTATCACTTTTCTCGAACAGATGAACTGTCTCCCTTAGAGGGACAAAGCTTGCCTAGACATCAACTGAGCCACAGAGCGAAACTGGTGCAACTTTCGGTGATCTTCGTCCTATTGAGCTTGAATGTTCCTAGGGGCCAACGTCTAATTGATTTTAATTAAAGTGATCACTATGTGAGAGTTGGTTCGCCTAATTTGGGCAAGAATTTGGGGATGAAATATAATTCTTATCTTATTGGGATGATTGCCCTTACTATGTGCGTGATGAATTAAATGGTGTGCCAAGAAATAATACATGACTTACTCAAATTAAATCAAACAATCACAACAAGGATTCAAATGCATGAGCAACCTAAACAGTATCTATTCGAGCACTCGTAGTTTAAAGGGAGCAACAGACTAGACACACATATACCAAGATGTATGTGCCGAGCTTCCCCACTACGTTTGTAAGCTGATGCGAGAAAAATAAAGACAAGAGAGGTTTAGAGGTTACCAAGCAAAAATTTCAACAAGCTAATTAATCAAACCTCCTCAGTACTTATCTTCTGGTCGTCCAAATTTTTTTTCTTTTAAAAGCCTAAAACAAAACAAATCAAACATTAGTACATCTCAAAAGATATGGCAATGTAAGGAAATGGATACATCCCATCGCTAAAAAAAATAAAAAAATAAAGAAAAAATAAAGAAGAAAACAACCATGCTAGCAATCCCCGCCAACGGTGCCAAAAATTGATAGTCAACTTTAAATACCACGCAATAGCACGTATCTTGCAGGATAGTGATTACAGGTATCGATCCATAGGGATTGGAGTACAATTGTTTTCGTAAAAATAATGAAAAGGAGAGTTTGTGAAGAATATTAAAATAAACAATGTAATAAGAAATACAATTAAAAATGATATAAGTAGGAGAACCTAGGAGAAGGAATTCACCACTAACATAGCAACAATGATTAATTGTATCTTAATTCACCCTTGGATTAATCATGCAAATTGGCTACAAGCCTTATAAGCATTTAAATAAAAATTCACAAAAGTAATTTGGGAAAGTCCATCTTTAGTTGGCATGAGACGTCTACTCTAAACTAATGTGGTAGGACACCGCATCTTTCTTAAGCATGGATTATCTGATATTAATTTAGTGATCATGAAAAACAGTTGTATAATGTCATACTTAAAATCATAGAAATTAAAATATGAGATAAAAGAGATTATTCATTAGGAACAAGAAAGAAAGGTTTATACAACTTCAAGAATAACAATTAGAAAAGAAATACAAAACCCTTGTTGCTTGTTAGGGCTTCATCCAACCTTAGTGAAGAGCTTAGCCTTCCATACAGATGGGAACAACAGCAGCGCAGGAGGCTTCCATCACGTCTAGCTCTTCTTCCTTTCCTCCACCAGCTTTCTCCTCTCCAAATAAAATACTCGATGGAATATTGGATACTAGGAAAAGATGCCCCTGTTCACGTCGACTCCCGTTTTTATAGGCTGCCAACTCCCTCTCTCCTCCCTATTTCCTTCACGTGGCTATTTCGAATGGGAGGATAAGGATGCGGAGGCTTGAGCTGATCCAGACATTGGGAAGAAGATGAGCTGGGAGCTAATCGCGTTGAAGAAGTTGGCTTGGTTCTTTGGATGTAGGGGATGGCGAGGACGTGGACGCAAGAATGATGTTCACGGCTGAGATTTGCTGGGAGAAATGCAGCTGTTCGGGATACAAGAATTCTTGAACGGCGAACAACCAGAGCCTATTACTCACTACATCGAACAATTCTATCCCGGCTGGCCACGGGATAGGGATGGATCGCGGACTATCCGGACGTGGGAGGAGATGGGACCTGGATACGCTTCTTCAACATGGAGGAGATGCGGGACGGCTGGGAGGGAAAGCTTGGATTTGCTGGATCCGTGAAGCTCGCGATGGGAGGACTCGGCAGAGGAGCTTGAATACGACTCTGTTCATTGGCGGGCTCTGTTCGTTGGACACGGGAGATCACTTACGGTTGGCTGGGGTCAATCTCGGAAGAAGAGGATCACGGAGAAGATGGGATCTGGGCTTGGTTCCGAAGCAGAGACTTATCCGTGATGATGGAGTCAATCCGAACGGGATGTGAGGAAGAAACGGACGCGCTCGGGATGAGCGTGGGACGTTGGGAGGAATCCGTGGACGATGGGAGGTTTGGTAGAGAGACGCGGAGGGAACGCGGAGAAGGGATGGTGCAATTCGGTCATGGATGGATGACGTGGGAAGATGAACACAGACGCGAGGGAGAGCTGCTAGGTTGGACTCTGTTTTGTTTAGCTGGGAAGTTTGGACGCATGATCTGAGAGGATAAGCTTGGGAAGGATGAGGATGAACTCGAAGACGTGGAAGCTAGGGAGGGACTCGTGGACAGCTGGACTCTGTTGAGGACGTGGAAGAGTAGGAAGAGGAGCTTGGAACGTGGGAGGTTGAACGCGGAATGAAGGATGGAGCTGTCCGAATGCCTATTGACGTGGATGCAGGGGTGAGAGCAGATGCGTGGAAGACGTCGAACGAGCTGAAGGCTGGACGTGGGAAGAAAATCGGAAGATTGATATGGCTGGAACGAATCCAACTCGTGGGAGTGTAGATGGACGCGCGGATGCGGAGAAGAACGTGGAGACGATTCAGGAGGATGTGGATATGACTCGGGAGGATGTGGAAATTGGCTTCTAATCGACGCGGAAAGACGTGTGGTTTAGATTTAGGCATTATCCCAATGAGTTCGACTCGACCTACACATATTAGACTTAACCAATATAATATATAAAAAAAAATCAAACTCGAATCATTTTTGATACTTTATTAAAATGCAATAGTGAAGGGGAACACATCTTTTATGATTAAATTTACAAAATATGTGCATGAAAATAATGATAAGTGCTATATATGAGAAAGAGGTTAATTTATGCATTATTTAGCACTTATCACTCTCGCGCCACCTAATGAGAGGAGGAGGAGGGCACAATGGCAGGAAGCTGAGTACCGCCATCCCTTATTCTTCCCCTTTTCTTTTCTTTTTTTTTTGATTTCTTTCTTATGCCCCTTTTTTTGGTTTTTTTTAATTATTGTGTCTTGGATTTGAAGGGAGATGGGAGGCCATTGACGTCCTGCATGGCGGCTCAACGAGAATCGTTGTCGGCCTGTCCCAGGTGGCCGTCGAAGATCCGTTCCACCACCATGATTGGAGAAGAAGGGAACAACAATGGGAAAACCATGGCCACCATCATGTTCTTCTCCCCTTTTTAGCCCCCCCCCCCCCCCCCCCCTCTTTTTTTATTTTTTTTTACTCTTATCTCCTACAAAATTTTGTTTTGGAACAAGATGTGGAATTTTATATAGACACCATCTAGGAGATTAGAACACACACACACACATAAAAAAAAGCCATATAACAAACCAGATGGATTGGTGTGGTTCTTCTACGCCTAGGACACCAAAATATCGAAATATGAATGAAGAAAGGCACAAAAGAAAAGCATATTGGCTAGTGATTGTGAGGCCCTAAGGTAGCCATACTGGAAGAATTGAAACGTGCCTTGAGAGACCTAAGCAGTCATTGATGGTTGTTCTAGCAATAACCTATGAAGGAAGAAAGCCCAAAAGTGGGGTAAATCTTCCCCCCTTCTCCTTCTTGATGCCTGTCTCCTCAAGGTGTCTCCTAAGAATATAGAGACCTTGATTTTCTAGGGTTTCTCTACAGATATATCTATATATATATATATATATATTATATATATATATATATATATATAGGAGTCGAGTAGGGATCCAGCCCAACTAGTAATGCTAATGGTCCTCTATTACGAAGCCCGTTAATTAAATCAGGCCTATATCAATACTCACTATACTATAAAATTAAGACAAGGCCCAAACTAATCATATGATCACAAATAATTATTCATTAAATATTTCTTTAAACAATAATTTAGCCTGTATTACATAATAAATTAAAATAAATCAGTCCATAATCAATAAAAGTCCATTTTATGTGAAATTCCAACAGTCGTATCAAGGTTTACTTAAGTTGGTTCACACCTTTAAATCGGATATAAATGGCTACAATTTTGCACAGAGGGGTTGCCTTCTCATGGTAAACTCAAGAACCACGACTCCGGACTTCTGATCAGCCTCCCTATGAAAGTCTGGAAGGATTAAATCAATCAAACTACATGTCTGTCATTAGACTACGCTGGGTTGCAGCTACATGTCTATCGTTTGACTGCAAAAGTCTTTGACATTCAAACAGCAGAAGGAACCATTTTATGTCTTCAGTAATGGAGTTTGGCTTCAAAAGTCCTTGATAAGCTTTGCTTTATTTAAAGTTGCATTAGGAAATCACAATCTAACATACCAAACATGAAGTTATAGCCTCATCAATACAGTAGATTTTTCTTGCCAATTGAAGATATCTCGTCTTTTGTTGGCACTTTCTTGTGCTTGGTCTTGGTGATAGTTGCCCAGGCTCACTGTGCACTCCTGGATCTTTTAATAAAAGTTGTGCAAAGGGAGATCATTACCTTGCACAACATCTCGTAATTGGTCTCTTCAGCATGATTCATTTAAATGTGCATGCTATGGAGCAGATTACGCAAGGGGTATCCACCAATGCAAAATATAAACCTCTTATCTCTTGGAACCTCCATTTGTTGAATGAATGAACGAGGGAACTGCTGAAGCGATAACGAGAAAGCTGGGAGCTCTGCATGAAAGGTTTTTAAAGGTTAATAATGAGGATGACTACTTTTAATGAAAGCTTTTACAAAATGGAGAAAAGAAAAGGACAAAAATAATAACAAAACAAAGTAGAAAACTATCCTTCTTCTATTGTCTTCTAATATAAAGTGGGAAAGCCTAGGGTTCAGCATGCAAAGCGTGGTAGACTTTAAGACCATCCGTAAGGCAGAGTTGCGTTCAAACTAAAGATATTTATTATGGGCCCATTTATTTATGTTCTAACTACAAGTGGACAACATTTCTCAACAAACTACTTTTCCATAACCAAACAAAAGCGTTTCAACCTAGCTACTTTTTATTTTTTCTTTTCATTCAAAACAAAATTCGAACCTTGAGAAATTATAAAACCACAATTAGATTTAAGATTTTCAACCCAAGGGATGAACAGTAGAAATCAGAAAGTGTAGTCATAAGTTTGGAGTTCTGGAGTAATTCGATTGGTGGTAAAAGTTTAGAATTTGGAAAAATCCAAGAAATTCATCTAAAGTTTGACCAAATTAAGATAACCGAAATAAAGAATAAACAACAACTGAAAAAAGCTTCTTGAAATACTCGTATACTTATTTACTTTCAAAATAAGTGTACAAGATACACAAATGGCAAATGAGAGCAAAATAATCAACAACAATAAATGTTACCATTAGTTCGTAAAACACAAAGATTTCTTAAATTAGTCAAGAATAACTTGTGAATAAATCATAAAATCTGTCTAAGATTCAATAACAATTGAAGAATTCTGAATTGATATATTCATAGAGAATAATTTGGAGAATCACTAGACCAAGAGAACAATTGAGAACAACTCAGAAATTTCTAATAGTTTAAATAATATTCACAAATACTATGTCCCCAAATCACATACAAGTGGGCGATGCATAGTAAGAGAGGTTTTGGCATAACAGAAGTATCTTTTTTTTCCTCTCCTTGAGAGAGATGGTGAGAGAGTACCCATTTACTTATAAAAATATATAAAGAATTAACTATGTCAAACATTCGAGGAAACATCCTTCCAAGGTCCAAACATTGAACACGTTTCCAATATGAGGTGTGTGCTGTAATCCAAGAGGCTAATGTATTACTGAGTTTGCAACATTACACTAACAAAAGATACATACCGTATTCACAAAACTCTTTTTTGAGTAGCACGTTTCCATAATGATAGAAAATTGACATAAAATTATTTTTCATCCTATAAACAATAAAAATATCCATATAATGGTTGTTTAAACCAAATAAAAGCTAAATGGAGATGATATTCAAATAACTATTGTATATGCATGTATAATGATTTTGGGATTGTACGGTTGGTTATGACAATAAACCTTACTCCTTTTTTTTTCCTTGAGAGAAGCAAGAAGCATAACATTTTAACAAGAAAAAACCATCAATATATATATAGTTCATCATTCTCATAAAAATAAAAGCCGAAGATCTTGACAAAGCTTAATTTTAACCAAAAAAATGAAAACAAAAGGATAATGATAATATATTTGATCAGCATGATGGTAACAATTTGTAGAACATGTGAAAGGTATAAAATATGAGATCAAAAATATACGTAAATAATCCACCAAGTCGAAGTTCAAACTGCAATAAGCTTCATCAACTCGTCTCTTTCTCTCTCTCCCTCTCTCACTCACTCTAACTAGTTTTGGAGTGAGTTCTCTCTCATTTTAGGATTAATGTTAGTTTTGGCTTGAGTACACCAAGTTTCCTTAATTTTATAGGCACTACTATGCCTTTGGGCGTCATCCACGTGTAACTACTGCCTCGTTTGGTCTAGCAGAGAACTTGAGAGAGTCCTTTCTGCCTTTTTCACTCCACAGTGAGCATCCGAGAGGGCCCATTCCACTTCATTTACTCAGAAATCTCTACCATAGCAGCAACAAAAATGTGGCCTAATTTGTGAATAAAGGAAATATTTTACATTTCCACTTTACATTGAACTCAAATACAAATGGCTAGCTCACATTATCAGATTTCCTTCTTTAGCTAGAGATTATGATTCATTTCCCATTTTTTGATGATTGATAGGATTCTCGTTTCCCAACTCTTTTCAATTCAAGTTATTTTTTGTAACTTGCGTTCAAAGCATCATAAGAAGAAAAAGTGGACAAAGTTTAATTGCGCATGGATCTCTCGAGATCAGCAGATAATAAGTGCATTGATCTGCGGTAATACAACCATACAAGAGGTTTTAGATGTTAAAAAATTATATGATTTTTTATTTTAAGAAGGTTCAAAGTTTGAAGTCGCATGTTAATGATCCTATAATAGATATTTAAATACAAGTATATTTGTATTTATTCCAGACAAAGTTGGACCGGGAACCACACGCATGCACATGTGCTCAGTTGGCTCAAGTTAGTCGGTCATGCCATTCACACGTGCACGCACATGGTATCAGGAGGTGAGGCATGGCGTGGCATGCATGCATGTGCATAACATGTAAGCACACATAGTTTGCCTTTCTGGCCACGAGCCATGCCATATTAATTCTTAAATTTGTAACGTAAACGTTACAGATTTTAAAACTTTGTCGGATGCCCTTATGATTTCCTTATTTGCAAAGTTTAAATTCAAATTTAAATTTGAATTTGACTTTGGCTTATTCAGGCATTATAACGTAAACATTACAGAGCACTTGGGTCGATCTTAAACCCTACGTACCAAAACTTCTCAATGCTAACCGAACCCTAACCCCTCCCAACCTGACTTAACCCAACCCACCTCAGAATATAAATAAATAAACAAATCATATTTATATTTTATATAGATTAGTTATTTATTTATACAATTATATTTTAGTCTTGATAAATTATGTGTAAATATACAATTCGAATTTAAGAATGACTGAGGTCTCAATTCAAGATGATTTATCTAACAAAAAAAATCTCAAAACTTTCTCTTATCTCAAATTTCCTATTTAACATGCTCTAATTAAATTAATAGACACAACCCAACATAACCCTCCTAATGCATCCTGACCTGGCTAATTTAACCCAACCTGACCGACTAATCTGACCCAATCTGGATTAAGTTTAAGATGTAGTTGGGGTTAGGTTGGGTTAAAGAAATCTCAACCTGAGTTCAAGTTGGATTATTGAGTTAGAGGTTGAGGGATTTAAAGTTCATTTAGGGTTTTCCCCAACACGCCCAAGCTACAAACCCTGATAATAGTATAAATAATGTGAACGGCTTTGGAGATGGCTAAAGCCCTCTACTCCATCTCTATTTAGCATGCTTCTTTCCGCTAACGGAAGGGGGAAAATTAAATATATGTCCTCACATTCTTAACTGGCTTGAAAAAGTCCTGATGCTTTTCATGTTCTGTGTTGATTCTATCAAGTTTCATTTCTCAAATTATATAACAAAGTTATCCATGTTCTTTTGATAAGCATATCTCAGCTATTCATCAATTTATTTATAAATAAATCATGTGCATCAATCATGCCAATCACTAATGAGTTTTTTTGCGAACTTTTTGTAAAGTAAACTTTATTCCCTTAAATTCTCTATATTGTAAAGCTGTTATCACCAAGTTTTAGATAATACGTTATACCATCACAAACTCGTAAAAGTCTTTACCGACCATGATAATGGTTATGGCAATTGTTATTTGCTTAAAATATATTTCAATACTAACTGTTATAAGGCTGTTACACTGGTACTATAGAGGAAAATAATGGGCAATAATGAAAAAAATATTACTAAAATATGCTTCTAGACCATACACATCAATTTTAAAAGAAATTTCCTGCAAAGAAAAATGAATTTTGAAAATATTAATATTCATTAAAAAGGTTCAACTAAAATAATAGTCATTATTTATAATAACTTTTGTCTTGTGATAGGAAAGGGTATCTATCCTTCTTGATCCCACAATTAAAAATTAGATATCGTAATTGAAGATCCATACCATTGATCATAACCTATACTATTAAAAGTAACTAAAAATTAAAATCATATATTAGATGATCTCTAGTCTATACATCATTTTTCATGGAAATAAACAATTTCAATTTTGCTACAGTGCTAAAATATATGATAGATATTTAAATTGAAAATTTTCTTTATCAATCATGAACTACATATGTTAAAATATATAGACTGAAAATCAATAGTTTTTAATCCTTAAATTATAAGGAAGCATGTTCTTATGTTATTTTAATTATTTTTTTTATGTTTATATAATAAATAGGTTGGAGACTTTCTGTAATAGCCTGGTTTTCTTGGGCTAATGGGCCAGCCCGAGAGGCTAGAACCTATTAGGATGAAGCGTGCCCTGTTGCACCTGATAGGGTGAAGAAGGAGACTCCCAACCAGAGTCTTTTTCCTTTCCAATATTGCAGGACTTTGGAAATCCTAAGGCGATCCAAACACTGGGTAAGCTTAGGGATCTCATCTATTTAAAGATCCTCCTGCTCTTCCTCTATTGAACACTACCACCAGAAATCGGAAGAATCACCTCCAATTCCTAAGCCCTTTTTCACTAGGTTTCTCCTTCGATTTCTGCCAGGAAGGGTTGCCGGAACTTCGCCAGACTGAGGTAAGGGGTCGGACTTCTTCTTCCTCTTGGTTTATTGGCTTGATGGCCGGGGTCGCCACTTGTTTTGGGCTGGAGAGCAACCAGAAAAGCATGAAATAGGGTCGTCCATGTTTCCTGCTCTTTTTCTTAGGTTGTCGACCGCCGCCATTCACGGCTCATGCTCGAGACTGCCCTCGCCGCCAGGTGGAGGGACTACTATGGGCCAACATTCGTTGGCTCCTCTAGGCTGGGTTGAGAAGAAGAGGGAGAGAGATGTCTGTTGGGAAAAATTTAAATGCGCACGCGGCCCGAAATTTGGCCGCGTGCGCGTTTGAGAGGAAAAAAAAAAAAAAAAGGTAACGCCCAGCGGGCGTTACGCATTTCATTCTGGAAACGGCCGCGGCTGCGGCCGCGGCCGCGTGCTCGTTTGAAAACGAAAACGCTCGTTGGCGTTTTCGTTTGCATTAAATGGAACGCGTGCGCCCGTTGGCGCACGTTTGCGAGAAGAGCGCGGACGCGTCCGCGGAAGGCGCGGACGCGTCCGCCGAAAAGACCAAATAGCCCCTGTAAAAACCTCTATTTAAACCCCTTGATTTCATCTCTTTGTGAGTACGAAAAAAATATAGAAAAAATAGTGGAAAAACTCTGGAAAAATTCTTCTTCTCCTTAGCCACTTCCGATTTTCATTTTTACATTTTTATTCAGTTTTATTTTATTCTTTTCATACTGCTCTTTGCTGGATCTGCAAGTCCGATCGGGTTCGTTTTGACTTCTTCCGAGACGTGCCGAAGAAGAGGTTGTAGGGTCGTCGTATCTCCGAGAAGGATTGCCGGGTGACCCGTACGTGGGGGCAAATACTTCTTTGGGACAGCGTCTACGCGCTTCGACCTGCTTTCAATCAGGCTACTTTCTTCTACCTTTATTTTTAATTTAATATTAGTAGATTGGTAGGATTTGAAATTCTATGATATAAACTTATTAAATGCATAGATTTATTTTGTGCTAGAATAGATTTATTTTGTATTAAAATAGAATTATTTGGATGCCGAATGATATGCATGTATATTATTTCCTTTAAGATTTTTATTAATTGAATTTATAGATTTATTTATTTAGTTAGGAGATATATTGCTAACAATCCAAAGAAGTATTTGTTTTTTGTTAGTAATATATAATTAATTAAATTCTTTATTACAATTGTGGCATATTAGATTTTAATTGCAATAATTGTTTTTGCTAGCACATCATTAATAATAAATTATTCTAAAGAGTTAATAATTTGGTTAACCTCCAAGAGGTTTATTATACCTCCATTTGGACTCCTCAAGGAGTAATTTCCAGATCCCATTCAAACGGAAAATTCGGAAATTGGTTGATATATAATAATTAATCTATTGAATTGACTTATTAGATCTTAATCAATTATTCTAATAAAGAAATAAATCTTCTAATTCATCGAATTGACATCTTAATTACAATAATTGATTTGCTACAAAATTAGTAATTAATTATTCTAATAAGAAAATAAATCAATTCTACTATATATAATTTATTGAATTGATAAATTAGATTTCAATTACAATAATTGTTTTGCTAGAATTAAATTTAGTAATCAATTGTTACTAATTCGGAAAGGTCAAACAAAAAAAAAAATTTCAAAAATTAGTTAATTCGTTTAAATTTGCATTTAGGTTATTTTAAATATTGAATTTGTGTGATTTCTAGTGATTATATCCACTAACTAATAGTGTCTAAGAAAAGCTTGTCAAAAAGGCATACGTGCCTAAGAAAGGCTGGTACTTAAGTGAGCCTAGTGCTCCACCACCGATCTGGAGCTGATCTGGCTATTAGTTTTTAGATATATCAATTAGACATCCAAAGTTCAATATAAATATTAGTGCAATCTTTTGACATAGATTTTTTGCCTTCAATCAGGTTTCTGTCACTATTCTGTAACCCTGATCCTATGGCCTCAAACACTAGTGACCATCTTAGTGCCAAACCTGAAAAATTTGATGGCCATAACTTTAGGAGGTGGCAGAACCAAATGCGGTTCTGGCTCACCACATTAGGGTTAATCTCAGCCATAGGTGAAAGTACGACCGAAGTTGATAACGGATCCAACCCAACTACCTCTTCCAACACTGAACATTCTGCCTCCACTAGCACACCCTCTAGGACACCTGATGAGATAGATTATCATTGTATCCATAGAATCCTAGGTGCTCTTTCTGAGAGGCTGTATGATATCTATTACACAGCCAAGAGTGCCAAAGAACTCTGGGACACCCTAGATAGCAAATATGGTCTTGATGATGCTGGGGTAAAGAGGTTCAAGGCCTCCGATTTCAATAAGTTTAGGATGGTGGACTCAAAGCCTATGAATGACCAAATTCATGAATTTGAAACCCTGATCCACCAGCTTAGGGCTAATGGAACCAATTTGGATGAATCATTCCAGGTAGCCTGTTTGATAGATAAACTACCTACTTCCTGGTCTGATTTTGCTAAGACCCTGAGCCATACCCAAGGAATTCTCACCCTAACCCAAGTCTTAAACTCCATTAGGATTGAAGAGCAGCATAGGCTTAGAAATAATACCTCTACTGGACCTAAAAATAATGCATATAATGTAGAAGCTCCTCCTAAGAAAAATCAGAACCGACCCTTCCGTAAGAATTTCAAGAAGAAACCCTACAACCCTAGAAACCCTAACCACCACTACAATGGGAAGCCTATTCAATCCCAGGAGCAGAAGAAGAAGAAAGAGGAAGGTGGTGCTCGTTTCTGTTATGTGTGTGGTCGGACCAACCATTTGTCTCCACAGTGCTTCTATAAGAAGACTGCACCTCTTCAATCTAAGAAGAAGGGTCCACACACATCCAGTGCTCAAGTCAACATGGTGACTTCCGGCGCTGGCTCCTCTGAGACAGCTTTCAGGTCTGTTTCCTTCACTCCTGAAGTTAACATGACTTTACAATCACTAGATTGGTGGATTGATACCGGAGCTGGTATTCATATTTGTTCGGATCGTTCCTGGTTTTCTTCTTACCAGATCTCAAGTGGAGGAGCTGTGATCATGGCAAACAGCTCGGAGGCACGTGTGTTAGGAGTAGGACGTGTGGACTTAAAGCTTACCTCTGGAAAAGTCCTGTCACTGCACGGCGTCCAACATGTTCCAGTTGTTAGGAGAAACCTCATTAGTGGTTCTTTGCTTGTCCAGCAAGGCTTTCGTCTTGTTTTTGAGTCCAATAAGGTTGTAATTTCTCATGGTGTTATGTTTATTGGAAAAGGATTCCTTAGTGAAGGATTGTTCAAATTGAATGTAATAGCTCCTTCAATAAATGAAAATCCTTTGATTATGAATATAGAGCCTCCTTCTATTTGGCATGGTAGATTAGGTCATATAAATTATAATTCAATTAAGCAACTTATGAACCTAAATCTAATACCAAAAAGTGATCTCAAGAACCATGAGAAATGTCAAACTTGTGTAGAAGCCAAACTCCCTAGGAAGCCTTTTAAATCTGTTAATAGGGATTCTGATCTATTAGAGTTGATTCATAGTGATGTTTGTGACTCTGGTAGAACTTCTAGGGGAGGTAACAGATACTTTGTAACATTTATAGATGATCTATCGAAGTTCTGTTACATCTACCTAATTAAAACCAAGGATGAGGTGCTCAGCAAATTTAAAATTTTTAAGATTGAAGCTGAGAACCAACAGGAAAAGAAAATTAAAATTCTTAGATCAGATCGGGAAGGTGAATATACATCAAATGACATAACTCAATTCTGTGAAGATCATGGAATCATTCATGAAGTGACTGCACCCTATTCTCCCCAATCAAATGGAGTAGCAGAAAGGAAGAATAGGACTTTAATGGATATGGTGAACTCCATGCTTATAAGCTCAGGAGTGCCAGAAAATTTGTGGGGGGAAGCTCTTGTTTCAGCCTGTTATATCCTTAATAGGATTCCCTCTAAAAATAATGATCTAACCCCATATGAAGTTTGGAAACATAGAAAACCTAATCTTAGCTATTTAAAAGTGTGGGGGTGCTTGGCAAAAGTAAAAATACATGATTTTAAGAGAAAGAAAATAGGCCCTAAAACAGTGGATGCCATATTCATAGGTTATGCAGCCAATAGTAATGCCAATAGATTTCTGGTGATAAGTTCAGAAGTAAATGATATTAGTAACAACACTATCATAGAAGCTAGAGATGCAACATATTTTGAAGACACCTTTCCACTTAAGACTAGAGTAGATAGCGGTATAGCTAGTAGCTCTAGTAGAATAAGGACAAGAGAAATAGAAGTAGAAGCAGAACCTAGGAGGAGTAAAAGATCCAGGGTAGAGAAAACATTTGGAGATGATTTTTATACCTTCCTAATAGAAGACTCTCCAACTACCTTTGAGGACGCAATGAAATCTTTGGATTCACCTTTTTGGAGAGAAGCTGTGGACAATGAGATGCAATCAATTATCCAAAACCATACTTGGGAATTGACTGATCTTCCTCCTGGTTGTAAAACAATAGGATGCAAATGGATCTTTAAGAAAAAACTTAGGCCTGATGGCTCTGTAGATAAATTTAAGGCTAGATTAGTTGCCAAGGGTTTTACTCAGAGACCTGGTGTAGATTTCTTTGATGTTTATGCACCTGTAGCTAGGATTACTACTATTAGGGTCCTTATAGCATTAGCCTCCATTCATAAATTAGTGATTCATCAGATGGATGTTAAGACAGCTTTTCTAAATGGAGACTTAAATGAAGAAATTTATATGGACCAGCCAGAGGGATTTAAAATCCCAGGCCAAGAAAATAAAGTTTGCAGACTAGTCAGATCTCTTTATGGTCTTAAACAAGCACCCAAGCAATGGCACTTGAAATTTGATGAAACCATAATGACATTTGGATTTGAAATCAATAGCACAGACGAATGTGTATATCATAAGAGAGTTGGACACAAATTTGTGATCTTGTGCCTTTATGTAGATGATATACTGATCTTTGGGACAGATCTTCAGATAATTGATGAAGTAAAACAATTTTTAAGTAATAAGTTTGATATGAAAGACTTGGGACAAGCTGACTTAATTTTAAATACCAAAATAATTAGAAGTGAAAAAAGTATTGAGTTATCCCAAAGTCATTATGTTGACAAGATACTTAATAAATTTAATTATTCTGATTGTCAGCCTGTCTCTACTCCATTTGATCCCTCTACACATCTTAAGAAGAACTTAGGAACTCCTATCCTTCAAAGCCTATATGCTCAAATCATAGGCTCACTAGGATTCCTAACAAACTACACCAGGCCAGACATAGCATATGCTGTAAATAGACTTAGTAGATATACTATTAATCTAAATAGAGATCACTGGACAGCATTAGAGAGAATTCTTATGTATCTTAAGGGTACCAAGTCCTATAGTTTGCACTTTAGTGGGTTTCCTGCTGTTCTAGAAGGCTATAGTGATGCCAACTGGATCAGCGATACCTTAGATGTTAAATCCACCACAGGATACGTCTTTCTCCTAGGAGGTGCTGCTGTGTCTTGGAAATCCACCAAACAAACCTTAATATCTAGGAGTACCATGGAATCTGAACTGATAGCTTTAGACACTACTAGCACTGAGGCTGAGTGGCTCAGAGATCTACTTATAGACCTTCCTGTAGATGAGTCACCTTTACCACCTGTCTCCTTACATTGTGACTGTAAATCTGCAATAGATAAGTGCAACCAAGAAAATGCCAATGTAAAAATGAACAGGCACTTAAAAGTACGTCATAAATCATTGAGATATAAATTGAAAAATAATGTTATTGCCTTGAATTTTGTAAAATCAGAAAATAATTTGGCTGATCAGCTTACAAAAGGTTTATCTAGAACAGTGGTTCTAGAGTCGTCGAGGGGGATGGGGCTTAGCCCATAAAGATAGATCACCACGGTGGGAACCCAACCTTAAAAGGTTCAATGGGTAGAAACAAACCGAAGTGTGACTAAGAGGAGCACTATTTTATGTTGTCCTCATCCCTATGGCGCTAGTGCTCATAAAAGCAAGCGGTAGGATGAGTTCGTTTGTATAACTCTTAATGAGTCCGAGACCCAAGAGGCAGGAGCTTCCTTGCTAGCATCCTTATTAGGACTCACCTATATGTGCAGTCGTGAGGCCGCGATTATGGAAAATGGGCGATTCCCTAAAAAGCACATGAAAGATACCTGCGCATGGCCATAATAGCGCAACCCGCTTAGAACCCAGATCGGGCTATATTATGTGTGCTGTTGATTTAATCTGAGCCATGGACCGAGGTTCAAGGTTAAGACCACCTTGGCTCCACAGATGTAATCAATTGTCACTAAGTGAAGGTTCAAACCGAAAGGTACCTACACCTATTACATAATATAAGATATCCAGCATTTTATTTTGATTTTAAAATTATTTAAATTTTTGTGGGGGATTGTTGGGAAAAATTTAAATGCGCACGCGGCCCGAAATTTGGCCGCGTGCGCGTTTGAGAGGAAAAAAAAAAAAAGGTAACGCCCAGCGGGCGTTACGCATTTCATTCTGGAAACGGCCGCGGCCGCGGCCGCGTGCTCGTTTGAAAACGAAAACGCTCGTTGGCATTTTCGTTTGCATTAAATGGAACGCGTGCGCCCGTTGGCGCACGTTTGCAAGAAGAGCGCGGACGCGTCCGCCGAAAAGACCAAATAGCCCCTGTAAAAACCTCTATTTAAACCCCTTGATTTCATCTCTTTGTGAGTACGAAAAAAATATAGAAAAAATAGTGGAAAAACTCTGGAAAAATTCTTCTTCTCCTTAGCCACTTCCGATTTTCATTTTTACATTTTTATTCAGTTTTATTTTATTCTTTTCATACTGCTCTTTGCTGGATCTGCAAGTCCGATCGGGTTCGTTTTGACTTCTTCCGAGACGTGCCGAAGAAGAGGTTGTAGGGTCGTCGTATCTCCGAGAAGGATTGCCGGGTGACCCGTACGTGGGGGCAAATACTTCTTTGGGACAGCGTCTACGCGCTTCGGCCTGCTTTCAATCAGGCTACTTTCTTCTACCTTTATTTTTAATTTAATATTAGTAGATTGGTAGGATTTGAAATTCTATGATATAAACTTATTAAATGCATAGATTTATTTTGTGCTAGAATAGATTTATTTTGTATTAAAATAGAATTATTTGGATGCCGAATGATATGCATGTATATTATTTCCTTTAAGATTTTTATTAATTGAATTTATAGATTTATTTATTTAGTTAGGAGATATATTGCTAAAAATGTCTCCCCTATTTTGAGAAGAGAAGATGCTTTCTCTCTCTTCTCTTTCTTCTCTCTCTTTCTCTTTCCTCTCTCAGACCTTTCTCTCTCTTCTCTCTCGTTGGGCTGAAAGAATTATGGAAGAGGGAATCAGGAGATGCGATGGTAGACCTCGGCGAACCCCAATAGAGGGTTCTAGGCCATTAATTTTTGGTATATAATTTTTATTTTAATATTTTATTAAGCGCTCTAGTGGAATGATTTGCAAGATGGGGAAATAGTTGAGCAGGGTTCTTGACATCACGGTTTCTAAACGGGGTGTGTGGATTGTGAGTTTGTTAGAAGTTGAGGTAAAAACCCTTGTACTTGATCACCAATATGTGTATAACATGTTCATTGATTTATACTATTGGTTTTGCAGTATGAGATTTGCATTGTGAGATGTACATCGATGAATTTGGTTTGGTATAAGATGGTATGTTTTATATATTTTTCGGTTCGAACATACTTGTATAATTATTATATATATCAGATATTGAAAACATGATTATATGAACAATAATACCTTGAATTCATAAGAAATACATTGTGTTTAGCCTCTATAAGCTTATACTTGGGATTGCCTTCACGAGCTTATACGTAAGATAGCCTTTACGGGCTTATGTGTAGGGTAGCCTCCATGAGCTTATATGTGGGATAGCCTTCACAAGCTTACGCATGGAATTTTGTTTAGTAGTTTTAAACTGAGTCATGATCTTGGTTAATACAAAGGCAAGAAGATAATCGTTATAGAACCTGAAATTGAGATAATGAGAATAGTTGATTCGACACATGAAATCAATGCTGAATAAAATGTTTTACTTGTTGGTATGTTGTGATTTATCTTTTTTGATTAGTTGGATATTTGATGCATGTGTATGTGGTTATTTGTTGGTTTAATTGAGCTATATTGGATGTTTGAAAAGGGGTTTATGGTGTTGTCTTTTCATATATGTTTTAGAGCATTGTTGCAAGCATTTAATGTTTCAACGAACGTGTTAAATTAACAATGAAGCATAAATATAAACGTATTTAATTTAACTGTCCCAAACTATTATTGTATGCTTGCCATAGGTTAAACAAGTTATTGGTAGGCCCAACCCTCAGACGGTTTAGTGATTGTTACACACTCTTCAATTATTAGGTATTTAGATGGTTTGTGCATTTAAATGGACTGCTAAAAAGCTAGAAAGTCAAAATTACAGAATATTAAGAATAAGCTGTTTTATATAATAGTTAAAGCTAATTAATTACTAAACAAAATGGCTACCTACTTCAAATTTATTTGTTAATCAATATGGACATAATCTTATCATCAATTATAAGTTTAAATCCAAGAACATAACTATTAGAAGGTCAAAAAAAAATACCAAGAAACATTATAACAGTTTAATATCAGTACTTCTTTTCATGAGAATAGACAATGCTGGAAACAAGTACATTAAAAAAAAAAATTCACTTTTCTCTCATCTTTCCATAGTTGATTGTACTTGCATGAAACATATTCAACACCAAGGATTTAAGTTCCGGGGTGGATGGCGGGGCATCCCACTGTCAGAGTGTCAAGATGGGCACTGGGAAGGGATGGGGCATCCTGAATGTCAAGATTTGGTGCATCCCATTGCACAGAAAAACCAGAACGGTCTCATCTCATAGGATTTCAATCCTTGTTAACATTATATATCGTCTTGAAAGAAAAAACAAAAATGAACAATGAACACTTTAGATCATGTTAGATATTATATATAATATGTTATTTTAATTATAAAAGTAAGAGTACATCATTTAGAGAATTCCACATGTAAAATTTTTCAAAAGCAAATGCAAGATGATCATTTAGTTAGTTAAGCTAATAAAATGTCCGCTTAAGCATCTAAACAGTTATTTAAACAACTAAAAAAACTAACTACTTAAGCAGTCACTCCTTAAAATGGTTAAGAGTTATATAGCTGTTCAAGTAGCAGCTTCAATGCATAAGTGAGTGTTTATGATGACATTTCACAGAATGTATTCCTAAGTCGTGAAATAAACTGGTCTTAGTTACTCTTGTTTGCGATATGAGAAGAAAAAAAAAAAAATCCAAAAATGAGGGGAAAAAAGGAAAAACAAAAGAAAAAAAGAGGTAACGTGTGACCTATATATACATTCTATGTGATATCAACACAAGCTGGCTCATATCATTGCCGATGCTACTGTTGGCAATATATTATCTAAATAAACAAATAAATTTTAAATTACAATTCATGAAAAATCTTTATAGAAAATAATATATATATATATTATTCGACATCAAAATAATTCTATTTTAAAACAAAAAAAATCTATTCTAGCACAAAATAAATCTATTCATTTAATAAAATTAAATCACACGTTACCTTTTTAGAATGATTTACTGAATTATATATTACTAACAAAAAAAATAAACAAACACTTCTTTGGATTGTTAGCAATATATTATTTAAATAAACAAATGAATCTAAATTTACAATTAATGGAAAATCTTTATAGGGAATAATATATATATATTATTCGACATCAAAATAATTCTATTTTAACACGAAAAAAAATCTATTCTAGCACAAAATAAATATATTCATTTAATAAAATTAAATCACAAAATTACAAATACTATAGATCTACTAATATTAAATTAAAACTATAAGTTAGAGAAAATAGCCTGATTGAAGGCAGGTCGAAGCGCGTAGACGTTGTCCCAAATAAGTGTTTGCCCCCACGTACGGATCTCCCGACAATCCTCCTCTGAGATACGACAACCCTACAACTTTTTTTCGGTACATCTTGAAAGAAGTTAAAACGAATCCTATCAGACTTGCAGATCCAGCGAAGAACGAAAGAAAAAGGATAAAATATAAAAGAGCAAAAATAAAAATTACAAGTGGCTAAAAGGAGGAAGAACTTTTCTCCAGAATTTTTTCAGTATTTTTTTCTATTTTTTTTTGTATCCCGAAAGGATAAAAGACGAGATATTTATAGGGATTTTAGTGCATGAGCATTCCGGTAATTTTGCGGATGCGTCTGCGATAAATTCGCGGCCAATGAAAGCTGGCACGCGTCCGCTTTTCAGGGACGTATTTTGCCAGTGTCCGTGGACGCTGTTAATTTCGTGCGTCAGCGGGCGCCGGTTGGCGCGCACCCTACCCGCAAAACGCCCAACGGGCATTTTCATTTTCAAACGTGTGCGTATTTAAATTTTTCCATCAGCCGACCTCCAACAACTAATTATGAGGGGGCACATTTGGTTGCTGCTTGCCTCTTTTCTTTACCATTATCTCCTTTCAAGGCCAAGTTGATCAGGTTTGAGCCTTGAATCATTCATTGTTCCTCTGTTGTGGTGGTTGAAGAAGTCCTCAAAGTAACCATGAGAAGGGAGGAAGAAGCTTCTTGAATAGGCTCCTATTTTAGCTCGCAGATTAGAAACCTTATCATTTGCTTTATTTCCTATTTCCGAGATCTTTATTATTAAGAGAGCTTATATAAATATATGCACACCTGATCTCAAGGAGATGTACACCACCTTTGTTTCACAAGCAAACTAAATGTGTGGTTTTTAACCAAAGGGGTTAATTTGTTACTTTGCAGATGCATAACTAAGCAGATTGAAATTGTAATGTATTTAATTAACTACACTAGATACAAGAATCCACTAGGAAAACACAAGATTTGTTTCTCAACAAGTTCCCTTTGCTTGTCTCTAATTTCTATTGCTTTCTATAAATTAATATGGATTTGAGTGTCACTGGCCACCAGCTAGGTGGCATGGCACATGCATGCCATGCTGAAGCAAAAAGAAAATTTAAAAAACTTAAAAATTAACCAACCAAGTGACTACGAGGATACGTACGTGTGCTGCACAATACATGCTGGTTGGCACTAAAGGTCATGGGCTGGTTCTTAAAACCATGTTAATTGTCTCCCTCATCGATCTAATGTCTTTTATAACTGACATTTCCAACTTCATTTTTTGTTTGTTCTTGGATTGAATTTCTATATTGGCAAATATGGCTACTGCGTCCTGAGAGCAATACCAGAACAACCTCTTATAATTACATGTAATCTACAGTCAGCTGGCAGTCAAAATTTTAAAATATAAGGTCTGGCCTTGATCAATTTCACATATGCAAGGTATACCTGTCTACCCTAAGGTGATTGACTTGTACTCACCTACTCTTGGTACCAGCCTGCTTGCAAGCATGATTTTGAACCTCTGTACTACGGGGAAGCCTTGTTTCAATGCTACTTATGTAGAGGATTTGGTCCCATGCTGGCTTCCAACATGATGCATGTAGAGTTTCAGTTGGGGTTTACTCTTGAAGAGGTCAATATCTTGCCACATTACTCTATGCCCTTGAGGTCCTTGCTCAAGGACTATGTAAATGTCCTTGAAGCTTAGAGGTGTGGTTGACAAAATACATGTATAAACTCGCTACTCACTAAAAAAAGGTTAATATCTAGTTAACATGCCTCAAAGAAAAATATAAGAATTATGAAAAGCCTGTAGAACAACTGTCTGAATTTTGGGCCTTACTAGTAGAATTGTGGATATCCCACATATAATACAAAAGAAAATTTTCTTTGGAACGAACCGTATGCAACTTTTTTAGGAGAAAGGAACAAGAACAAGTGAAAGTTTCTATGGTTTTTGTGGAGCTTGATTTATATTGGCAGCCTTGGTGAAGTCCTCTAACTTGGGGGTGACATGTAATGCCTCGGGGAAGGCAATAGGAACAGTGGAGGGCAGAGCGGTGATGTTTTAGATCTCAAAGTTGGATGATGCCCAAAAAATGACTCCAAATGTGATCAAAAATTGTACTCAATGGTGAATTCACAAATAAATGGTGTCAAAAAAGCTAAAACAAAAATAGCAGTAACTTTCACACCCCAGATCCGGAGCATGACATGGCCATGCTACCGTAGGATATTGCCCACAATAACACGAAGCCCACAATAAACAAAATTTCTTTATAAAAAAATATAGAATAATAATATTAGTTTAATTCTATTTGCTAAACCAAGAGAAGTAGGTACAGAGCATCTAAATCTAACATTTGAATATTCAAGACTATATAACCCAAACTTTATAGTCACAACTATATTTATTGAGCTTTACGGCTTAGTAACCATGCACCACCTTATCGGATCAAGCTTAAATTTATACATGATTCAATGTATCATTTGAAAAGTAAAATTATATTGTAAGATAAAATATTTTATAAACACAATAACAAATTGTCATAGCAAACCAATCATATATGCATAAATCATGCAATTTCGTAAAGCCGAAAGTACAATTTAATATATTCATAATTGACAAATATTTGTCATTTATCCATACTTTTAATTAAACGGTGTTCACAGATTTTTTTTCGCACTATGGTCGCTATAACCCGTGATATGACCATCTTTGTAATCGATAAGATATCATGGTAAATATTCATTGCCAATTTTAACCCATTGGCAGAGAGCTGCTTTTATTGGATAGCTCCAGAGTGTCGATTGGTCCCCATTTCTAGAGGCGGTTATAGTTATCCTAGAGCTCAAAAATATTTTATTTGTTTTATAAATTATACCTTTACAAATAGGTTAGAAATGTGAAATGGCATCACAAAAATTTAAAATGTATAATAATGCCATATATATCATTTTTATGGTAACATGTATCATAATTCATACATAAATCATTTACAATAAATATTCTGTAACAATGTATTTGGCCAAAAGCATAGAACATTTACAATTATATGCTTCATCCTAAATTTTTAAGAAAATGCAAGATCAATCATATAAAATATAATTCATAATTTCATACTTAAAATTGATCAGTAATTTGAAATTAATGAAATTTGTGCCAGAGCCACTTACCTCTGTTCTCCCAAAGATAAAGATCATTAGGTTTAATTGGGCAAATCCACTGCACCTATGAAAACTGTTTAAGAAGAATAAATTACTTGCTATTCACTATTTAAAAATCTAAATACAAATTAGAAAGCTCTAAGTATTTTTCTTTTCTTTTTATCTAAATCTGGTGTTCCTTTGCCGAATTCCGGCCATTGCCGAGTCGATCAAGAAGGGGAAGAGCGAGGGGCGAGATAGGGACCTTACCTTGGCTCTAAAGCGCTGTGGCCATGATTCCAGTAGCACGAAGACAGGGCACTCGAAAACTAGAGGAAGAGTAAGGGGTCTCGGGCGACAATGCTCTGCCGAGGTGGCACACCAACCACCAAAGGAGGAAGGAAAGAGGTGAGCGGTGATGGGTTGATCAAGGAGAAGAGGGGTTTAAATAGAGGTTTTGGAGGAGAAGATAAGCTTGGCCTAATGGTGATAACGTCGGCCATTCACCGGTTGGCAGCGACCCTAACGGCCGGTTGTCGTTGGCATCGGCCTTGCGGAAGTGGCGCTAGCCAGCCTCCGCGGCCTTATCTCCAATGAATAGGGATCGAGCAGAAGAATGCGGTTCCGCGGTTCCGATACCAAAAATTTTGAATTTTTCTAATTGAAGTCTGTGGGCCTTGCCGACTTCAATCTAGGACGGCCCAATTGGGTCGGCTCTCACACTCTCACCTCCTTAAAAGAGTTTCGTCATCGAAACTTAATGTACCTTCATTCGTAAATAAATGGAAATACTTAGTTATTGCCCAAGGTGACAAGCCAAGAGAGGGGGTGAATTGGTTTCTCTTGAATTATTTTTTTTTACTATCTTTCTTTAGTCAATTGATGAGTGAGTGAAATTAGAACAATGCACAATACAAACACACAAGAAGTATAGTGGTTCGGTGCTCTCCTAAGCACCTACGTCCACTCCCCAAGCGACTCTTTGGAAATTCACTATAATCCCTCGGATTACAGTGGGATTGTTTTCCGGGCTCACAATCCAAAAACCTTTACACTTTGGTTTTTCGGGATCACCAATAACCTATATTAGTTTTACGGGCTCACCAATAAACCTACACCGTTGGTTTTACACCGTTGGTTTTACGGACTCACCAACAAACCTTTACAAGGTGATTAAAAAGGAAGAAGAAGAATGTTGAAACTCCTAGATGAGCAAAGATAACAATTATAAGCTACAAAGAAGAGTTTAGAGAATAGTTATCACTTGATGAGACTTCTCTCTTCTTTGTCAAGAATGCTTCACTCTTCAAGGGTGGATGGAGCTCTTAATATTTCTTGGAATCTGCTCAACCACTTTTTTTTGACTCTTGAATGAAGCACTTGGATGAAGAAGATTAGGGCACTTGTATTTCTTGTGTAAGCTTTGATATTTTGCAAAAGGATGTTTTCTCTGATGAATAGTATTCCTTTAAATAGTTTTCCTCACCCATTGGACCACTTCCATTGGTCAGATTTCAAAAACTAGCCATTACTTACTGTTGGGAGGACAAAAAGTACTTCTGCAGAACTAGCCGTTATACTTCTGCCCGTGCTTGGGTCGACTCAACTTTTACTGGGGTCGACCCAACTTTCACTTGGGTCGACTCATGCAACATTGGGGTCGACCCTCTCAGGAAATACAGAATCTTGTATTTCAGCCTTCCTTCACTTGGGTCGACTCAACACTTTTTGGGTCGACTCAAGGTTCAGTTAGATCGACTCAAATTTCACTTGGGTCGACCCTCTCAGAGATTCCAGAGAACTGATTTTTGAATGACATAGCCTTTGGGTCGACTCATGCTCAGTTGGGGTCGACTCAAGGTTGGGTCGACTCAAGTTCTATTTGGGTCGACCCTCTCAGGGATTCCAGAGACTTGTTTTCTTGAGGCTTGAAGATGGGGTCGACTCAACTTTCACTTGGGTCGACTCAAGTACTGTTCATCCGTGCCATTTTTGCAGAAGTGTGCCAGATGTTTCCTTGATGTGCCGGGGTCGACTCCACCAAGCTTGGGTTCGACTCAATCCATACTTTGCTGCAACTTAAGGTTAGATTTATCCATATAATCAATGAAATAAACTTCAAACAGTTTTGAATATGTCATGGTGGTGCTATATACTCTAAACAATGAAAATTACTATTGTCCACTTAAGAGTACGTTTCACTTGAAACTTTGCCGAATTGGAATTTAGAATTCACTATCCCTTTTCTATCGCAAATTTTATCTCATTGGTAATCATTGAAGTACATCTTGATCTCATTCTTCTAATGTACCGTGGGTGACGAACTTAGTAATGATGTATCATATTACCTTGTAATATTCAATTAGATATTTCCTTAATGGTTGTGATAATCATCAAAATACCACTATCATCCTCATTAGTCTTCTTCTAACTTTTCACCATGCATTCACTATGTGACTCTTTTCTGAACTCACTCTTCTAAGGCTTGAAACTCTAGACCGATTTGTATTAACCATAACTTCCTCATCTAACTGATAAAATTCTTAAACAAAACATTTATAAGAATAACTTTCTTAAGAGAGATGGCAAGACATAGTGGCTAATTCAATTCTTGAAATATACATTTCAAAGAGGTAGAAACTTAGAAGATGCAAAGGAATAGTAGAACAATCAAATAGTGCATGAACATTTATGGAGTTGTCCAAAATGATACCTGTCACCACTAGATCACTTGCACTAGCATCCTGCTGGGTCAAAGCGAATACCCATGCATTCCCTTTTTGTTTTTGGTCAGTTGGTTTGGTAGGTTTTGGATTATCCTTTTTCTTGATAGGGAAATCTCGTGCCATATGTCCTACCTCGCTGCATGAAAAGAACACTCCCAGCTTCTTAAGGCAATGTCCATGATGATTCTTGCCACAGTATTCACAAGTCGCAGCTTCCTTATTCTTATTTGAATTATTAGTTGAATTGGTAGTTTTTGCTGGTTCGGTCTTTTTCTATCTCCTCGCTTTTGTTTTGATCTTTTCATATCGGATTCTACTTTCAAAGCCCTATCTAACTCGTCCGTGTAGTTGTTAAAGAGGTGAGAAGACAAACGAGATCGAATCCCATATCCTAGACCTTGTTCAAATTTGTTTGTTTTGCTTCTTTCGAACTCCATAAGCTAAGGGCAGAATCGATCTAACTCGTTAAATTTGTTAGCATACTCCAATACTGTCATGCCATCCTTCTACCTTAAGGCCAAAAACTCATTCTCCTTTGCTAATTTTATTGACTTGGTAAAGTATTGATTATAAAATTTTTTCTTAAACTCCTCCCACGTCAACTGGTCATCCTCATTCTTATTAGCAATTTTTATAGCAGTCCACCAAAACTCAGCATTTTTCCTCAGCATCAGTATAGCCATCCTAACATTTACATTCTCGGGATATGCTTCGAACATCTTCTCCATCTCGTGAATCTAGGTCTACGGTTAGAGGATTAGCTCCACCCTCGAACATTGGCAGATTGAGCTTTCTGAATCTCTCATAATATGACTTTAAAGATGGTGCAAGTCGAGAAGTGGCATGTATCTGCTACTGCTGCTGAAGGAGTTGAGCTATCACCTGGCATACTCTAGCAATGTCTACCTGAGTGGCTGATGCATTTGGAGCTTGCTATCCGGCTGGTTGGCATCTCCTCTCATGGTCACTCTTGCTCCTCTTCTTCCAGCAGCAAAATTTGCTAAAATTTTCTCCTCTTTGTTGCTCATTATCACCTATTAAAATATAAATATTAATCAATTTTTATTGTTGAGCAACAGTAAAATTAAAAAAAAATATTTTTTGTTATTCAATTATGCGGAACCTAACTAAACGTGGCCTAACTATCCATTGCTAAACTTTAAGGGGTTGTTTGGTATGGGTTGATCATCCCAGGATCAAAGGTGATGTAGGTGGAGGTGATAAGATCACCGTGTTTGATTGCACCATAGTAATCCTACATGATGGTGATCCTAAATCACCTCTACTCCTCAAATCACCATCCAACTCAGTGATGGGATACCCGTTCTTGAGGTCGGAAATTCAAGATCACCCTAAGGAAGTGATTCTGGGTTGAAAATTAAAGACAAGAATATCCCTCAATTTAGCAAAAAAATTGATATATCAACATACCATCTGTTGCTGGTGGTCCAAACCGAGAACGATTGGCACAGCGGTGTGAACGGGGTTCCCTTGGAGTTGGGTTGGTTGCGCTCCACCTTCCACCGAGAAACCTGCAAGCAAGCCTCGCACCACCACTGGGGTAGTGGGGGCCCTCCGACGATCAAGTCAGAGAGGATTGAAGGAGAAGGAGAGATAGCAGTAGCAAGTAAGAGAATGCTCTGGAAAACCTTTTTTTTCTTCCCCCCTTCTCCCCCCAGCCGCATATATACCAGGCTGGGGGGTCCTTCTGGGGGGTTGGTCATCGTGTAGCACGATGGAGCTGCCACTGACATGGCCGTTACTGGGCGTCGTGGGGGAGCGCTGGGTACGGCCATGATAGGGCGTAGTGGAGCTCCGCTTTGTACGGCTGTTACAGGGGATCGTGGAGCAGCGCCGGATACGACCGTTGCAGGGAGTAGTGGAGCAGAGGGCCGCGGCGTGCTTCAGGGGAACAGCCTGTCGTTGTCGAGAGATTACCGACTCGGGGTCGGACTGCTGGATCAAGGGGCAGCCGACTCGGGGTCGGGCTGCGAAGCCGAAGATATCCGACTCGGGGTCGGACTGCTGGATCAAGGGGCAGCCGACTCGGGGTCGGGCTGCGAAGCCGAAGATATCCGACTCGGGGTCGGACAGCTGGATCTAGGGGCAGCCGACTCGGGGTCGGGCTGCGAAGCCGAAGATATCCGACTTGGGGTCGGACAGCTGGATCAAGGGGCAGCCGACTCGGGGTCAGGCTGCGGAGCCGAAGATATCCGACTCGGGGTCGGATTACTGGATCAAGGGACTGCCGTAGTCTTCCTGGGTGCGCGTGCCGGTCACGTGGGGCGTGGCGGCTAAGTTCCCCCGTAACAGTAGCCCCCCACTTCCGAGCCTGGAACCAGGAGGGGAACGGGTGAAGGGAGTGATGCTTCGAGATTGCCGCCATCCCTCGGAAAGGCGCGCGCGCTTCGAGCTCCCCGCCTCCTTTATGGCGTATAGCGGTTGTCGCTGATCTGGCAGTCTGCGGATTTCGGCGGACATCCTTCCTCTTTTTAACTCTTGGTAGCGTCTCGCCGACTCCTGACTCTCGAAGTTCTTCCGGCGCTAGGCCAGGCATCCGAGGGTTAGGCCTCAGAAAATTCTTCCGGCGCTAAGCCAGGCATCCGAGGGTTAGGCCCCAGGAGATTCTTCCGGCGCTAAGCCAGGCATCCGAGGGTTAGGCCTCAGGAAATTCTTCCGGCGCTAAGCCAGGCATCCGAGGGTTAGGCCTCAGGAAATTCTTCCGACGCTAGGCCAGGCATCCGAGGGTTAGGCCTCAGGAAATTCTTCCGGCGCTAAGCCAGGCATCCGAGGGTTAGGCCTCAGGAAATTCGTCCGGCGCTAGGCCAGGCATCCGAGGGTTAGGCCTCAGGAAATTCTTCCGGCGCTAAGCCAGGCATCCGAGGGTTAGGCCTCAGGAAATTCGTCCGGCGCTAGGCCAGGCATCCGAGGGTTAGGCCTCAGGAAATTCTTCCGGCGCTAAGCCAGGCATCCGAGGGTTAGGCCTCAGGAAATTCCGCTCGTTGGTCGGCCAAGGCTGGCGCAAGCCGAGGCGACCGGTCGGGGCTTCAGGCTAGTCTGCTCCCGGGATGATCATCGGGTTAGCCTGGCATCCGAGGGCCGAGCCTCGGGAAATTCTGCTCGTTGGTCGGCCAAGGCTGGCGCAAGCCGAGGCGACCGGTCGGGGCTTCAGGCTAGTCTGCTCCCGGGATGATCATCGGGTTAGCCTGGCATCCGAGGGCCGAGCCTCGAAAAATTCCGCTCGTTGGTCGGCCAAGGCTGGCGCAAGCCGAGACGACCGATCGGGGCTTCAGGCTAGTCTGCTCTCGGGATGATCATCGGGTTAGCCTGGCATCCGAGGGCCGAGCCTCGGAAAATTCCGCTCGTTGGTCGGCCAAGGCTGGCGCAAGCCGAGGCGACCGGTCGGGGCTTCAGGCTAGTCTGCTCCCGGGATGATCATCGGGTTAGCCTGGCATCCGAGGGCCGACCCTCGAAAAATTCCGCTCGTTGGTCGGCCAAGGCTGGCGCTAGCCGAGGCGACCGGTCGGGGCTTCAGGCTAGTCTGCTCCCGGGATGGTCATCGGGTTAGCCTGGCATCTGAGGGTTGTTAGGCCTCAGGAAAATTCCGCTCGTTGGTCGGCCAAGGCTGGCGCAAGCCGAGGCGACCGGTCGGGGCTTCAGGCTAGTCTGCTCCCGGGATGATCATCGGGTTAGCCTGGCATCCGAGGGCCGAGCCTCGGAAAATTCCGCTCGTTGGTTGGCCAAGGCTGGCGCAAGCCGAGGTGACCGGTCGGAGCTTCAGGCTAGTCTGCTCCCGGGATGATCATCGGGTTAGCCTGGCATCCGAGGGCCGAGCCTCGGGAAATTCCGCTCGTTGGTCGGCCAAGGCTGGCGCAAGCCGAGGCGACCGGTCGGGGCTTCAGGCTAGTCTGCTCCCGGGATGATCATCGGGTTAGCCTGGCATCCGAGGGCCGAGCCTCGGGAAATTCCGCTCGTTGGTCGGCCAAGGCTGGCGCAAGTCGAGGCGACCGGTCGGGGCTTCAGGCTAGTCTGCTCCCGAGATGGTCATCAGGTTAGCCTGGCATCCGAGGGCCGAGCCTCGGAAAATTCCGCTCGTTGGCCACGCGCCTGTCGCTTGCCACTCGACGGGATTTCTCCGTGTCCAGCTACGATCGTGTTTCTCCTCCTCTCCAAGCGTCGCCTGGGGAACACCAGAAGGGCATTAAATGCTAATTGAAGCGTTACCTGGGAAATCGGACCGCCAGTTGCTGCTTGCAAGGAGTGTCAGTTAAGCGGCCGCGATACGCGCGTTCTTCGAGGCGGATGCGGCCTGGGCGCGAGCGGAGATACGTGGACCGAGGGATACATGCCGCCCGGAGTGTCCTGCACAAAGAATGCAATTAAGGAGAACGACGCTTAGGAGATCGTGGGAGAATACGCCTTGAGAGCCGGAACGGCTCCGGATTCGGTGCGCCCGCCTTTATTGGAGCCACCCGCATCGGAACGACCGGGGGGCCTCAGTTTGGCTATAAATATAAGTGCAGGTGCGGTGGAGTCTGCCAAGCCGAAGGTATTCAGGTTGCCATGGATCGTGGACCTCCTCTCCGGCGTGTGGCTGGGAAACCCCTGCTGGAGGAACGGGAGGCGCGCCCCTCGCGACTTCCGCCAACTAGCCGTTTCATCTGGGATCAACAAGGAGGTTCTCCCCGGCGGAACTCCGCTCTAGGCGTTTCATCCGGAATCACATCCTCCCTCCTTTCAGTCCCCCCTCCCGATTGAGCTCTGCGCCAGACGCTCCATCCGGGATCGCGCCTCCTCGCGCTCTTCTTCCCTTGTATTCCTTCTCTCCCCTAACCTGGGGAGGACCGGGATATCCCTTGGAGGTGGCGTTCCTCTGGAGGCAGCGGGAACTTCTTCTTCGTCCACTTCTTCTTCGTCCGCGCTGGCTCTTCGTCTTTTTGCGTGAGGCGTCCATGGCGCCTCCGGGGAGAAGCACCCACGCCCGGCGGGATTGCAGCTGCTTCGGATGGAGGGTTCGGGATCCCAGATCTTCAGCTCCACGGAGTCTCCACCTCTTCCTTGCTTTCTTTACTCCCTAATTCCCCCCTGGGAATTCTTTGTAATCACACGAACACACCGTTATAACCAAGAATTATTGAAATGAAAAGAGTTGTACATTCTTCGAACTGTCTTCCTGGTTTTGTCGTTCTACTGGTAATACACCCGCAGGTTAGCGGAATTCCAGCTCCTTGGAATTTCTCGACCATCTAGGGCCTCCAACTGGTAGGAGCCAGGTCGGTTTACCCAGCGAACCCTATACGGGCCTTCCCAATTCGGCGCCAGCTTCCCACCTTCCGCGGGTTGAGATGCTTTGGCTCGCCTTAGCACCAGATCTCCGATTCTGAAAAGTTTCGGTCGGACTTTGGAGTTATAATATCGGGCCACCCTCCGCTGATACATCGCCATCCGAACCTGCGCCATTTCCCTTGCTTCTTCCAAGAGGTCCAGGTTCCCTCGGAGCTGCTCCGAATTGACCTCGGGTCGGTGCGCGGCCACCCGAGGTGAGGGGAGTCCGAGCTCCACGGGGACGACCGCTTCCGTGCCATAGGTTAGGCTGAATGGCGTCTCCCCGGTAGGGGTCCGATGCGTGGTCCGATACGCCCAAAGGACATTCTCGAGTTCTTCGACCTAAGCTTGCCCTGTCCGACCGATTCGCGCCTTAATTCCTTGGAGGATCATCCGATTTGTGACCTCGGCCTCACCGTTGGTTTGAGGATGCGACACAGATGTGAACCGATGCTCGATCCCGAACTCCTCGCAGAAGTCACGGAAATGCTTGTTGTCGAACTGTCGACCATTATCCGAGATGAGGACCCGAGGTACCCCAAATCGGACAATGATGTTCTTCTTCACGAACTTCCGGACTTGCGCCTCCGTGATAGTGGCCAGCGGCTCTGCTTCTACCCACTTGGTGAAGTAGTCGATTGCAACAATCAAAAATTTCCGCTGGGCTGAAGCGACGGGGAATGGTCCGAGGATATCCATTCCCCACTGTGCGAAGGGCCAGGGTGCGGTGATCGGGGCCAAGGGGACAGAAGGGACTCTCTGGACGTTGGCGTGGCGCTGGCAGGCGTCGCGTTTCCGCACGTGATCCTTCGAGTCCTCCAATAAGGTAGGCCAATAATAGCCTTGCCTCATGATCTTGTGCGCTAAGGACCTAGCCCCCAAGTGCGATCCGCAGATGCCCTCGTGGACTTTGCCGAGGACGTAGACCGCCTCCGAGGGGCGGAGGCATCTTAAAAGGGGGGCGGTGAACGAGGTCCGATACAGCCTCCCTTCATAGAGTACGTAGTGGGCGGACTTCTTGACAAGTCGCCGAGCTTGCTCTTCGTCTTCAGGGAGGATCCCTTCGGCGAGGTAGGCGACGAGCGGATCCATCCAAGACGGCTCCGGAAATCGCCATCACCGCTCCAGCCTCGCCGATGCTCGGCGCATCCAGGGTCTCTAGGTAGATCGCCCTCGACAAGTTGTGCGCCTCTGCGCCCACCAAGCGGGACAACCTGTCGGCCCTGGCGTTTTCGCTTCTGGGGACCTGCTGGAGGTCGACGCTGCCGAGGTCGGGAATGAGCGCTTGCACCTTCCGGACGTAGTTCTGCATGGTCGGGCTCCGGGCCTCGAACTCCCCACGGACCTGCCCGACCACCAGCTGGGAGTCGGTGAAGACCTTCAGACGCCGGATGCCGAGCTCCTTGGTGAGTTTGAGTCCCGCGACTAGGGCCTCGTACTCCGCCTCGTTGTTGGTCACTGGAAATCCAAACCTCAAGGCATACTCGGCTATCACTCCATCAGGACTGGTAAGGACCAGCCCGGCCTCTCCTCCTTCGGGGTTCGACGACCCATCGATGTGAAGCGTCCAGATCGGGAGGCCGAGGCTGGGCATTTCCGGCGGTCTAGGTTCCGCCTCCTGCACCGTGCACTCAGCGAGGAAGTCCGCGAGCACCTGGGCCTTGATGGCGGGTCGAGGCTGGTAGCGGATGTCGAACTCACCGAGTTCTACTGCCCACTTCACCAGCCCTCCCGCATTCTCGGGGTTGCTGAGGATCTGTCGTAATGGTTGGTCGGTTAAGAGAGTGACCGAATGGGCCTGGAAATAGGGGCGAAGCCTCCTGGTCGCGGTCAGCAGCGCGAAGGCGATCTTTTCAGCCTTCGTGTACCGCGTCTCGGCATCCCGTAGGACCCGGCTGATGTAGTACACAGGCTTCTGGAGCTTTGCCTCTTCTCGAACCAGCACCGCACTGACCGCGGTTGGGGAGACCGCCAGATAGAGGTAGAGCATCTCCCCTTCTTGCGGCTTGGACAGCAGGGGAGGAGACGCCAGATATTCCTTGAGTTGGTCGAACGCTGCTTGACATTCGGCCGTCCAGAGGAAGTCTTTCGGGCGTTTCAACACCTTGAAGAATGGTTGGCAGCGTTCGGCCGATTTTGCCACAAATCGTCCGAGCGCGGCAACCCTTCCAGCGAGCTCCTGAACCTCCTTCACTTTGGTCGGGGGGGACATACCTTGGATAGCCTTGATTTTGTCCGGGTTTACTTCGATACCCCGCTGGTTGACAATGAAACCAAGGAACCTCCCGGCCGAAGCGCCGAAGGCGCACTTCGCTGGGTTCAGCTTCATGCGAAACTTCCGCAAGGTGGTGAAAGTCTCCTCCAGGTCCGCGATGTGCTGATCTGCATGGCGGCTCTTCACCAGCATATCGTCCACGTACACCTCCATGTTCCGGCCGATTTGCTCTTTAAAGATTTTGTTGACGAGGCGCTGGTAAGTGGCGCCAACATTCTTCAGACCGAAAGGCATCACCTTGTAGCAGTACAGCCCCCGGTCTGTTATAAAAGCAGTTTTCTCCTCGTCCTGTGGGGCCATCATTATCTGGTTGTAGCCGGAGAAGGCGTCCATGAAAGACAGCAGCTGATATCCGGAAGTCGCGTCGACCAGTTGGTCTATCCGCGGAAGCGGAAAGCTATCCTTGGGGCATGCCTTGTTCAGGTCGGTGTAGTCGACGCACATCCTCCACTTCCCGCTCGCCTTTCGGACAAGTACGACATTTGCCAGCCACTCGGGGTAACTCACCTCCCTTATGAATCTTGCCTCCAAGAGCTTGTCTACCTCCTGGTCGACCGCCCGGATCCGATCCGGGGCACAGTGTCTCTTCTTTTGCTTTACTGGTCGGTGGGTCGGGTCGACGTTGAGGGCGTGAGAAATGACCTTCGGGTCGATCCCGGGTACATCGGCCGCCGACCAGGCAAATACATCGGCATTGGCTCGGAGGAATTCCACCAACCGGGCCCGAGCTCCCGAGTCGAGATTGGCGCCGACCCGGACCGTCCGGTCTGGGCGGCCTTCCTCGAGGGGAACTTCGACCACACCCTCGGCTGGCTCCCCCTGCCGCAAGGCCACCTCGTCTCTGGCATCAAGGGACTCGACGCTTAGGGCTTCCACGGGCTTCTTCCCTTTGAGAGTCGCTAGGAAACATTGCCGTGCGGTCGGTTGGTCACCTCGGACCTCTCCGATCCCAGCCGCCGTGGGGAACCGCATGAGCAAGTGGTACGTAGAGACCACCGCACGAAGGGCGTTCAGTCCAGGTCGTCCGAGGATAGCGTTGTAGGCCGAGGGAACACGGACGACCAAGAACCCGAGTCGCACCGTGGCTTCTGCGGGTGCAACGCCCGCAGTCACAGGCAGCTCAACGACTCCTTCGGCCGGGACAGCGTCACCAGTGAATCCGATGAGGGGGGTGGATGTTTTGTGCAACAATTGTCTGGTCAAGCTCATTTTTTGGAAGGCCTCGTAAAACAAAATATCAGCTGAGCTTCCACTATCAACAAGAACACGCCTTACATCATAGTTTGCCATAGTGAGGGAGATCACCATGGCGTCATCGTGGGGAGTCTGAACCCCCTTTACATCCTCATCAGAAAAGGTGATTACATTACCGACCCTCTGCCTCTTTACGATGGCCGTCCCTGACGCTTCCGCCGAGCCCCCTGCGTTCCTCACGGGCCGTGAGCAGCCCCCAGTGATAGTGTGGATCACGCCCGCAACGGGTCGATTCTGCTCCCGAGGCTCCGGAGGAGCCGGGTCGGCTGGACGCGGGTCCGCGGGGGGACGTCGGTCGTTCACATATCGTCCGAGACGCCCCCGGCGGATGAGAGCCTCGATCTCGTCCCGAAGCTGGAAGCAGTCTTCGGTGTCGTGGCCGTGGTCCCGGTGGTACTCACAGTACGCCCGGGAGGGCCTCCTCCCAGGGATCTTCCGCATCTGTCTCGGGGCCGGGAGGTCCTCCCGCCCCTTGATCTCCATAAGGATCTGGGCCCGGGGAGTCAGGAGAGGGGTGTACCGGTTGAAACGTCGGGGCGGAGAACGAGGGCATGGGGCGCCGTGGTTCCTCGCCGGCGACGGGCTTTTGCGCCGACGCTGGGGCGTCGGGCTCCTCCTCTGGCGTGCCTCTTTTTGCCTTTTCTTCCCAAGCTTTGGAGGGATCTCGGCGGCCTCCTTGCTCCGGTGGGCGGCCGCCTCCTCGGCGTCCGCATACTGGTTCGCCCGGGACAACAGCTCCGGGAAGCTCCTCGGCAGGCGTTTGTCCAGGGAGAAGGTGAGTCTGCCCTTCCGGAAGCCGCGCTTCAGGGCTGAAAGAGCTACCTCCTGGCTCAGGTTCCGGACCTCCAGCGTAGCCTTGTTGAAGCGGGTGAGATAATCCCGCAGGCTTTCTCCCTCGTTTTGCCGAACATCAAAGAGGGAGTCGGAGACCAGTCGCCGCCGGCTACTGACGGCGAAATGAGTGATGAAGAGGCGAGTGAACTGGTCGAAGGACTGGATTGAGTTAGCCTCCAGGCCGGCGAACCACGCTCTTGCCGGGCCACGGAGGGTTGCTGGGAAAGCCTTGCAGAGGAGAGGATCTGATGCTCCGTGGAGGAGCATAAGGGTCCTGAAACTCTCGACGTGATCCCGCGGGTCCGCTGCCCCGTCATAGGGCTCGATCGCCGGCATCTTGAACCCCGGCGGATTCGGGGTCCGCAGGATCCTCGAGGCTAGCGCCGGCTGGGAGGAGATCTCCAAGTCGGCGAAGGGATCTTTGGAATGGCCCTTCAGGACCTGGAGTTGTCGGTGGAGATCGTCCACCCGCCGGTCCAGGGAGCGCGACCGGTGGGCGGGAGACAAGGAGCGGCAGGAGGGAGACCGACTGGAGCGCGGGTTCCTCGAGGACTGGGGGGTCTGGGAATGCGCCCGGGTCCGCCTCTCGTACCCCGCGCAGCTCCGATGAGAAGGTTCCGGCAGAATGGAACGCGCTCGAGAATCCTCCTCGCGCCGGCGCTCCTCCCCATGGGAGAGGAAGGAGCGCGGGTTGAGGAGAGCAGGCGAACGCTCAGGCAGCAGCGGCTCCTGAGCCCGCTGCGGCGCCCGGGACATCACACCCTGCAGATTCTGCACTGCCTCCGCGAGGGTGCGAACCTGCTGGGCTAGCTGGTCGAACTGAGCGGCTTCGACCGTCTGAATAGGCGGTGGGGCGGTGGAGTGTTGCTGAGAGCGCGTTGGAGATGCAGCGGCCTCCCGGCCGGAGGCGCGAGAGGCCCCGCGACCGGAAGCGTTGGAAGCTCCACGACCACCTCGCCGTGCCATTACGATCGCTCTGAGATCCGGGCCCTCCTTCTAGCGCCAACTGTTGCTGGTGGTCCAAACCGAGAACGATTGGCACAGCGGTGTGAACGGGGTTCCCTTGGAGTTGGGTTGGTTGCGCTCCACCTTCCACCAGGAAACCTGCAAGCAAGCCTCGCACCACCACTGGGGTAGTGGGGGCCCTCCGACGATCAAGTCAGAGAGGATTGAAGGAGAAGGAGAGATAGCAGTAGCAGGTAAGAGAATGCTCTGGAAAACCTTTTCTTTCTTCCCCCCTTCTCCCCCCAGCCGCATATATACCAGGCTGGGGGGTCCTTCTGGGGGGTTGGTCATCGTGTAGCACGATGGAGCTGCCACTGACATGGCCGTTACTGGGCGTCATGGGGCAGCGCTGGGTACGGCCATGACAGGGCGTAGTGGAGCTCCGCTTTGTACGGCTGTTACAGGGGATCGTGGAGCAGCGCCGGATACGACCGTTGCAGGGAGTAGTGGAGCAGAGGGCCGCGGCGTGCTTCAGGGGAACAGCCTGTCGTTGTCGAGAGATTACCGACTCGGGGTCGGACTGCTGGATCAAGGGGCAGCCGACTCGGAGTCGGGCTGCGAAGCCGAAGATATCCGACTCGGGGTCGGACTGCTGGATCAAGGGGCAGCCGACTCGGGGTCGGGCTGCGAAGCCGAAGATATCCGACTCGGGGTCGGACAGCTGGATCTAGGGGCAGCCGACTCGGGGTCGGGCTGCGAAGCCGAAGATATCCGACTTGGGGTCGGACAGCTGGATCAAGGGGCAGCCGACTCGGGGTCAGGCTGCGGAGCCGAAGATATCCGACTCGGGGTCGGATTACTGGATCAACGGACTGCCGTAGTCTTCCTGGGTGCGCGTGCCGGTCACGTGGGGCGTGGCGGCTAAGTTCCCCCGTAACACCATCAATATATTATGTCAATGTTATATATATATATAAATATAAATATAATATTATGTTGATAGATATTATATATTATATTAATGATATATATATTATATTATAATATATTACTAATCATATTACTAAGAGAGATGCATCCCACACGTATACCTAGACGGACATGTGGCTGTAGCACAGGACAATCCACAACTCAGTTACTTCCTTCGCTCGAGCCAAAGAACGACGCGAACTCGGAAGTCGGGGGGCAAATGATGGGAGGCAAAATGGATCGTCCTACTTTAGCATGAAGTCACCTAAATCCAGCTAAGCAGACCTTAAAGCCAGGAAGACCTCGGCCCCACCAAAGGTCGAGCCGACCTCAAGGAAGAGGCCAGGCCGACCTCAGCCCACCAAAGGCCGAACCAACCTCGAGGGGGAGGCTAGGCCGACCTCAAGGAGGAGGCCAGGCCGACCTCAACCCGCCAAAGGCCAAGCCGACCTCAACCCTATCAACCTTGATCCCATCAAAGACCCCGCAAGCGGCCAGATCGTGCCATATGGCAGACCCAGAGGCTCCCTCAGCAGATCCTCCTAGATCGTGGTGTTAAAAGCCGGTCATTATAACAGCCGCCTCGGGGAGCAGGGCATTGATGACTGGCCCCTCGCATACCACCAGGTAATGTCTCGGAGTAAGTATGCATATGATGCATTTAAGAACCCCCCTCGACCACTTCCATTTGGAATGATGTGGCGGACCCTCAGAACAGATTCAAAAAGATATCTCCTGAATTCTCCGCCTGCAAAATTAATCTCCGTATTGTACGCCACCTCCAATTGACGGCCAGCTAATCACGAATCGATTCGAAATTTCAGGTAACAGCCGAGATCCTCACCCTATAAAAAAGGGGTAGGGAAAGGCTTTCGGTAGGCCATTATAAGACTACTAAGTCAAAAATCAAGATAACTCATATAATATTAGCAAAAAATTATAGTTTCATGTTCTCAAATTTAGATGATTATCACGCACGCTTTCTTATCTTTAAAATTTTCAAACAAATCCTTCAAATTTCCAAATGACCGAAAAATGATCTTATGGCTCCTCAACCAGCTAGTTCCATTAGTCTACTATTTCAAATGATCAAAATACCTCATCTTTTTGGGCACTTCTAAATGTTGGGGGAAAATGAATTGCTCCGAAGCACGTGAGCACATCGCCGGCACGTGACTGGAGGCGCCCGACCTGAACGCATCCAACCTAAAAACATCCGACCTGGAGACGCCCGACCTGAAGGCGTCCGACCTGGATACGCCCGACCTGAAGGCGTCCGACCTGGAGACGCCCGACCTGAAGGCGTCCGACCTGAAGGCGTCCGACCTAGAGGCGTCCGACCTGAAGACGTCCGACTTCAGGGCTCCCAACATCAGAGCCCCCGACCTGGCGCCCGACCAGGCGCCCAGCTTCGAAACGTCCGACCCGGGCACCCGACCTTAGCGTTCCTGACCTCGGAAGCCCGACCTCACCATTTACCTGCTACGGTCACATCCTCCTGCAGCTCAACCAAGGACCATGCCCTGCTACCGCTGTCAACAATTAATACGCATGGCCTCTGCTGATCTCCGGCTCACTCACCAATTAATGCGCATGGCCTCTGCTGATCTCTGGCTCACTCAACAATTAATGCACATGGCTTCTGCTGATTTCCGGCTCACTCAATAATTAAAGCTATCTACGGACCTCAAGCTCTCCATGGCAGACAGCTGAGCTACTCAGCTACGCCCAATCAGTTATGACGACTCATTGGCTCTGACCTGATCTCCTACGTCGATGCATTAATTCACACGATCGTGCATTAATTCATACGACATGCTCAATCATGATGGTAACCCGTTCGCTCCGTCACATCACAGGTAATCCTGTACCCTCTATAAAAGGGGAACCCCTCCATCTTAGAAAGGGTTGGACTCTGAACTCTAGGATATATTTTCCTCCCCCTTCATACACTTGCCCCCTCTGACTTAGGCATCGGAGGGCCGGCGCCGGAAACCCCGGCCACCGACTTTTTGCAGATCCTCCGGAGGATGCCGCCCGCCGATGGACCGCCACCCGCCATCTCGCCCCGGAGCTCCTCCTTCTCAGCCGACGGCCACCCCCGGGTCCAATTTCCAGCAACAGTTGGCGCTAAAGGAAGGGCCCGAGTTGTGGCCATGAAGTTGAGAAGCAAAGGAGCCTCCAATGCCTCCCGGCGTCATCCACGAAGTCCTGGACACTCAGTCCAGAATTTGTTATCTCCGGCTGACCCAGTTCCCCAAGTCTAGCCAGAACGATTCAATATCCTGGTGTAGCAGGTTCAAACCTTGGCCGCAGCCGTCCAAGGCCTGCAACGTGAAGAAGCCCCACCTATGCCGCCTCCACAGGCCCAGGTCCAGCCAGTGCTTCCTCCAAACGGACCAGTGCCCTAGGGCCAAAATCTTCATGGCTCCTCGAGGGCCAACAATGAAGAACGGTGCTGTCGCTAAGGCTCAGCCCGAGCGTCTCCCCGAAGAGAACTGCAAAGGAGGAGCATAGACAGAAGGCCGCAGCTCTCGGAAGCTGAGTCAGCCCCGGACCGACACGAGCCGAAGCAGACTACTATGGCAATCCCCCAGGCTGGAGAGCTCGACAGGAAGGTCAAGAAGCTTGAGCGCCAGATTGAAGCGCTTTACAACAGAAAGGCAAGGCGCGAGGGTAACTTTGAGTTTATCACCAAGTTTTCCTTTTTCCGCCAGATCGAGGATGAGCCGGTCCCACCGAGGTTCAAAATGCCCCAAGTGGAGCCCTACAACGGAACTACCGACCCCCTCGATCATTTGGAAAATTACCGAGCCCTCATGGCATTGCAAGGGTCCTTGGAGGCTGTGCTCTGCAAGGCCTTCCCAGTGACTTTTCAGGGAACGGCTCGGCTTTGGTTCTCTGGACTGAAGCCGAGCACGGTATCCTCTTTTGAGCAGCTCGGCAAGCAGTTCGCCACCAACTTTGCTGCCAGCCAGTGCCAGCGGCGAACATCGGATATCCTTCTGGACGTCAAGCAGAAGGAGTGGGAATTCCTCAGAGAATACCTCGACCACTTTACCACTGCAATCTGGAAGGTCCGCGACCTCGACCAGTCGATAGCCATGTCGGTACTAAAGACTGAGGATCGCTCCTACAAATTCCTCTTCTCCATTGAGAAGAGCTTCCCCGCCGACTTCATTGAAATGCTGGCCCGAACTCGGAAGTATGCGAAGACCGAAGAGGCTATCACCTCCAGGCGGGGCGCGACCGAGCAGGCCTCAAAAAAGCAGAAGAAGCACCGTGAAGAGCGCGGCCGCCTGAGAAGCCAATCTCCCCGCCGAGATAAGAACCTGCCTCAGCTGAGGAGCCCACCTCGACAGCGAGGACAGCTTCGACCAAGATCCCCGCCTCGACCGAGATCTCCGCCGCGACCACGAATGCCCTCGAGGAGGTACGAGAATTCCACTCTCCTGAATGTTCCCCGGGCAGAGGTCCTAATGGAGATAGAAGGTCGATACTATTTTCGACCTCCACCCTCGATGCGGGATACAGGAGCTCGGCGCAATCCTAGGAAGTATTGTCGTTTCCACCGGAACCACGGCCACGATATGGAGGATTGTTTCCAGCTTCGAGATGAGATCAAGGCGCTTATCCGTCACGGAGTACTCAACTGATTTGTGCGAAACCGGCATGAGGAAATGAGGCCAGTGGAAAATGCTGCACTGCCCGAAAATCTAAATGACAACGGGCCTATCGCCGGCACCATCAACATCATTGGAGGAAGAAGCTCGGCTGAAGAACCAATCGAGGGAAGGATCCCTCCGAAGCGCCCGCGCACCTCCGAAGCCATCTCATTCTCGGAGAAGGACTTGGAAAGAGTTGAGACTCCTCATGATGACGCTGTGGTCATCTCCATGATTGTAAACAAATTTGATGTAAAGCGCATCCTAGTTGATAATGGAAGTTCGGCAAAGATTTTGTACTACAATGCCTATCAAAAAATGGGGATGACGGAAAGCCAGCTTCGGAGAATGAATGCTCCACTGGTCGGATTTACCGAGAATTTGGTCCCGGTTGAGGGCGAGGTCGGCCTCCTTGTCACGGTCGGGCTCGCTCCCCGAGAAAGTACTGAGGATGGATTTTCTTGTGGTCCGCCTATCCTCGGCCTACAATGCCATTCTTGGACGACCAGGGCTAAATGCCCTCTGAGCTGTGGTCTCGACCTATCACCTGCTTATGCGGTTCCCCACCGACCGAGGAATAGGCGAAGTTCGTGGGGACCAGTCAATAGCTAAGCGGTGCTACATGGCAATTCACCAAGCAAAGCAACCAGCTAAGGCACCAAGCCAGGAGGAGCTATCCGCCAAGGCGCCAACTCAAACGTCAGATCAGATGTTGCCCATCGAAATCTTGGAAGTGCGGGATGACCCCCAAAAAGGATGGGTAGAACCTGGTGAGCTTCTTACCCAGATTCCTTTACAAGAAAATTGCCCAGAGCTAACCGTGCAGGTCAGCTCCGGCCCTGAGCTCCCTCAAAAAAAACTGCCTGATCAAGTTCCTTCAGTCCAATATGGACGTCTTCACCTGATCGTCCGCCGACATGCCGAGAATAGACCCTGAGGTCATGATTCACCGACTCCAGGTGAAACCGACCTGCAGACCTGTGCGGCAGAAGAAACGGGGCTCCATCCCGGAACGACAACGAGCAGCGGCCGAGGAAGTGGACAAACTTCTCAAGGCCGACTTCATCCGGATCCAGACTGGCTCGCCAATGTGGTCCTTGTGAAGAAAGCTAACGGGAAGTGGCGCATGTGCGTGGACTACACCGACTTGAACAGAGCCTGCCCAAAGGACAGCTTCCTACTCCCCAGCATTGACCAACTTGTAGACTCCACCTCAGGACACCAATTGCTGACCTTCATAGATGCCTTCTCGGGATACAATCAAATCCGAATGGCGCCAGAAGATGAGGAAAGGACGGCCTTCATCACCGATAAGGGCATTTATTGCTACAAAGTGATGCCTTTCGGGTTGAAAAATGCCGGAGCAACATATCAAAGGCTGGTCAGCCAAATCTTTAAAAATCAAATAGACCGAAACATGGAGGTCTATGTGGACGACATGCTGGTAAAGAGCTGAACAGCGGAGGACCATATAGCTAACCTCAATGAGACATTCTCCACATTTAGAAAGTATCGGATGAAGCTCAACCCTGCTAAGTGCGCATTCGGAGTCACCTCGGGCAAATTTCTTGGCTTCGTAGTCACCCAGCGTAGAATCGAAGCAAATTCCGAGAAGATCTGAGCACTGCAAGAGATGGTGCCACCAAAAATAGTCAAGGAGGTACAGCGGCTCACTGGGCAGGTCGCGGCTCTAGGAAGATTTGTTTCCAAGTCGGCCGAGCGGTGCCTCCCATTCTTCACAATCCTCAAGCGACCGAAGAACTTCTTGTAGTTGGAGGAATGTCAGCAAGCTTTTGAAGAGCTTAGGCACCTCCTTGCTTCCCCTCCATTACTCACAAAACCCCAACAGGGTGAGCTCCTCTATTTGTACTTGGCCATCTCCCCGGTTGTGGTAAGCTCGGTCCTGGTCCGAGAAGAGAACAAGTTTCAAAGACCAGTGTATTATGCCAGCCGGATCCTGAGGGATGCCGAGACCCGATACTCTAAACTGGAGAAAATAATTTTTGCCCTGGTCATCTCGGCTCGGAGGCTCCGGCCCTACTTCCAGGCCCACACTATGGCCATACTAACCGACCAGCCTATGAAACAGATTCTGCAATGCTCGGATCGCGCCGGAAGGATTGCCAAGTGGGTAGTCGAGCTCGGAGAGTTCGACCTCGAATACCGTCCGAGGCCGGCGATCAAAGCCCAAGCGCTCGCCGATTTCATCGTGGAGTCCACTTTGCCGGACAATCCCGAGCTCCCACTCATGCCAGTGGAGGAGACCCCGAGGCAGCCATGGGTCCTATATGTGGACGGCTCCTCGACCTCGGGGGTAGCGGAGCAGGTCTTATCCTTACAAGCCCAGATGGGGTAGTTGCGGAGCAGGACCTACGCCTCGAGTTTCCAGCCCGAACAATGAGGCAAAGTACGAGGCACTCATCGCCAGGCTCAAATTGGCAAAGGAGCTGAAGGCAGAGGACCTGAAGGTCTTCAGTGACTCCCAACTGGTCGTGAGCCAAATTCTGGAGGACTTTGAAGCAAGAGAGCCATCGATGCAGAGATATCTCCAAAAGGTGCGAGACCTCACGTCCACCTTAGGCTCCTTCAATATCCAGCACATTCCCAAAATAGAGAACCTAAGGGCAGACCAACTGTCAAAACTGGCGACTTTCCGCATGAGCGAGCTTCCTAAGGCAACAATGCTCGAATATCTCCAAACGCCCAGCACAGAGAAACCTGAGCCAACCCTCTGCGTCGACACCGAGCCGAGCTGGATGGACGAGCTCGTCAGCTATCTACAAAATGAGACCCTCCCCAATGATAAGCTCGAGGCTCGCCGAATCAGGCGTCTAGCCTCCCGATACATATTATATGAAGGCAAGCTTTACCAAAAATCTTTCACCTCTCCCCTCCTCAGATGCCTCCTCCCGTCAGAGGCGGACTACACTATGCGGAGGTTCATGAAGGGATATGCGGGAACCATCTGGAAGGCGGAGCATTGGCCCATAAAATCTTGCGCCAAGGATACTATTGGCCCACACTTCAAAAGGACGCAACGGACTTCGTCCGAAGGTGCGATCAGTGCCCCCTGGCCATTCGCCCAATAGAGGATTGACATTCTGCGACCATTTTTCTTGGCTACCAGACAGAGAAAATTTCTAGTCGTCTCCATCGACTACTTCACCAAATGGGTTGAAGCCGAACCAGTGGTCCGGATCTCCGAGCAGAAGATGCGGAACTTTGTTTGGAAGTCAAAATCTGCAGAATTGGACTCCTCCGCATCCTTATATCTAATAACGGCCGTCAGTTCGACAACACCCATTTCAGAGAATTCTGCTCCGAGCTCGGCATCGATCACCGCTTCACCTCGGTAGCCCATCCACAGACGAATGGAGAAACCGAGGTAACAAATCGCACCATCCTCCAGGGGCTCAAGGCTAGGCTCGACCGATCCAAGGGGCAATAAGTCGAAGACCTCTACAATGTCCTCTAAGCCTACAGAACCACATTCCAACTTCCTACCGGCGAGACCTCCTTTAACCTGGCATACGAAATGGAAGCTGTCATACCTCTGGAAGTTGGACTTCCCTCACCAAGAGTGTAACATTACGATGCAATCTCCAACTCCTCCCAACTTAGGGGCAACCTATACCTCATCGAGGAGACAAGGGAGGCAGCCCGAGTTCGTATGGTAAGATATCAACGAAAGATGGCGCAGTACTACAACTCCAGAGTGAAGGCCAAGCTTTTCAAGGCAGGAGATCTTGTCCTCAGGAGAGCAGAAGTTTCTCAGCCCACCGAGCAGGGGAAGCTTGCCCCGAACTGGGAAGGATCCTACCGGATCGCGCGAGTCCAGCGGCCCGAGCATACAAGTTGGAGTCTCTCAAGGGGACCCTCATTCCACGAAGCTAGAATTCCAAAAATCTTCGGATGTACTACCAGTAAACCCTCCAGGGGTCCTCGACGATTGGGAACACGATTCTCGTCCCCTTCTCATGTTAATTCATTTACAGTTCTCCTATAATTATTCCGTGCTCCTCCTGATATTGGGACACTTGTGATCTTCAGAAAACCCGACCAAGCTCGGATGTCGGACCAAGCTCTGATGCTCGACCAGGTTCGGATGCTCCAGCCAAGTCTGGAATGCCTTGCCACGTCGACGTCGAGCTCGGTCTCGATCTTCCTCAAAGACCCCGACCAAGATCGGGATGCCCCGTTGTTCGACAGTGAGCCCAAGCTCCCTCAACCTCGGGAAGCATCACCAGGTCGACAACGAGCCCAAGCTCCCTCGACCTCGTGCTCGATTACTCGACTAAGATAGGGATGCCCCGTTATTCGACAGTGAGCCCAAGCTCCCTCGACCTTGGGAAGCGTCACCAGGTCGACAGCGAGCCCAAGCTTCCTCGACCTCGTGCTCGATTTCTCGACTAAGGTTGGGGTGCCCCGCTGAGTCAACAGTGAGCCCAAGCTCCCTCGACCTCGGAAAGACATTCAACAACGGGGTAGTACCTACGTGGACCCCCGAGGCCTTCAACAATGAGATAGTACCTACGCGGACCTTCGAGGCCTTCAACAACAGGGTAGTACCTATGCGGACCTCCGAGGCCTTCAACAACGGGGTAGTACCTATGCAGACCCTTGAGACTTTCAAAAATGGGGTAGTACCTACGCGAACCCCCTGGTCTGCAGGCGCGTCCAAAACGGACTACAGGCCAAAGAGCACTGCTGAAAGCCAACTTCAAAGCGGAGTCGCTTACCTCAACATGAGATGCCCGACTCCGATGGTGCGAGAGGTATATCCTACCCAGCACCTACGTCATTATGCTTACCTGCTTATATTACAAGATGGTCAGCGAAACCCCGACTAAGGTCGGGATGCTTTTCTGAATCGATCACGAGCCGAGGTTCCCTCGACCTCACACATAATCTCCTAACCGAGTGCAGGAAGCTGTTGGAAATTGTATCCTAAATGTCAATCGTCAGCATATTGATGACTGAATTTTGTAAATAAATTGACAAATTAATAAAGTATTATTTGGCATTATTCATCATTTCATCTTCAAATGAACTCTTATATGATGAAGTCCTTAGGACTTATGTTATGATAAAGGAGGATTTATCTTTGAGTCCTTAAACTTGCTCGCGACCAAATGATATGTTGTTACTAGGACGATAACATTATCGAGATTAGGTCGTTGTGTGACATATACGTTGGTTGTCCTCTTAACCAAGAAGTGTGGAGACATTGGTATGCCATACAGGTGAAGTGTAGGAGTACATTTCACTGAACGTGACCAATTCCGGAATGCTCCACTGTCAAGAAATGTTCCAAGTGGATATGGGTATAAGTTTGGTCCTCTAACCTGAGATCGCAACCTGTGACTAGCAAACAACTCACTGTACTTTGGTACTGAACTACCTGAATTTCTAATTCAGTGACGGAAGGTCACTGGGTGCAGTCAAGTACTTGCGTAGTCAGTTGTGAATCGAGATGGAATTGACCCCTCCTGCAAACAGGAGATAATGTCTTGTGATTAATTTAGCAAAACCTTGGCCAGGGTAATCCCAGTGAGGAGTCACGGGATATCTAAAGTTAATCACATAATGGATGTACTAATTATAGGGTTGACAGTGAGCTCTAAGTCATCCCGGCATTAGGAGTCAAATGGATTGAATTATACAGTAACCATAGTCCAAGGTTCCAGAATATTTGCTTCGCATATATTCGGCCTATCCGGACGTCGGGTATCATTGCTAGATGGTCACATCGATTAGTATAGGAAGACGTTCTTATACTACCGGCTTAGGTTCGAACCTATGAGGTCACACGCATAGAAGTTTCTAGGTTGATCAAATGGCTAATTGATGATTAAGAATCATTCAGGGGTAATTTGGTCAATTCGATTAACAAATTAGCCAAAGCAAAAATTATATTAAAATAATTATTGAATTATTGGAGGATTAATTAGTAATTAGATTGCTAATGAACTCAATTTGATTGAGTAAATTGGGCCTAGGTTGAGCCAAATTGAATATGATTCAATTTGGGCTGCATCAGGGTTTGACCTAATTGGATTGGGTTCAACCCAAGTAGATTGAGCTTGACCCAATTAGATTGGGCTTGATCCAAATCAATTAGAAGACCTTATTTGATGAGGATTATGAGTCCAAATAATCAGAATTGGATAAGGAGAAGAATCCCTAAATTTTAGGAACCCATCCTTATCTTCTTCGAGAAGAATGACACCTTAATTTATTTCCAATATTTTCTATGCCTATCCTCTTTATTTTTGGCCAAAAATTTGCGTGAGAAGAGAGGAGGCATGGGGCTATAATTTCTATAAAAATGGTGCCTTAAATCGTTCTAGAAAGATTTAGATGAATTTCCTAATTTGTAGGGATTGCATGGTGCATGAAATGGGGTGGTCTGCGGCTGAAATTTGGACGCATGAATTTCTATCTTTTAGGGATCCAAAATGCACGAAATTTGGATATATTTATCTCCTCTTAGCTGCCAAACCACCAGAATTTTTTGGAAATTTTATCAGCCAAATTAGTTGGCTAAATTAGGTGTGATACGTGGGGGGATCTTTTGGCTATAAAAGACCCCCATGCCTTTGGTTCAAGATATACCATATTTAGAGGTTTCAAAAAATTCTGAAAAAATTCTCTGAGGGCCTCCATCCCTTCTTCGCCTTCTTCCTCACGTCCATCCTCCATCTCCTTGAAGAACAATCAAAGGTTGAGTGTTTAGAAGGAGAAAGCTTCAGCCATTGCTGCGTTCCTGCGCGAGCTAGCACTCCCACGGAAGACGATCTACCTAGGGCTTTGCGTGTACTTCTCATAGAGGCCATTCATGTGCGTGGCTGCGAAGTCAAGAATCAGATCCATAAGTTTCTTCCATCATAAAAGGTATTAATCCCACATCAATATTTTATTTTGGAGTCAGGGTCTAGGTCTGATTCTCCGAGGTTTTACCCTCCTTTGGGGCTCCTCACGGAGTTATCTCCAGAATCCATTCGATGGATATTCGGAGATTAATCGGAATAGAGTTCTTAAGTTTCAGATCTGATAGTTAATCATGCATGAAAGTTTTAGCATAATTGTTTAAACGATTCCGGCATAATTCTATGTGTTCTTAAGGTGCTGATTTCTAGATTTGATCTTGTAAGCATGCATGAATTAAATTATTTGATTCGATTTTTTCGCTGCATTTTTAAAACTTAAAAAGAACTACATATGGCTTGATCCCCCTTATGAAAGGGTACGTAGGCAACCCGATCAGGTTCAGCCATGGTTTTCAAAAAAAAAAATCAGCATACTTAACACTGAAGAACCTAGGATTCCCTTTCAGTGGTATCAGAGCCAGGTTCATGTTTAAACTTTTATGTTTTAATTCTTGTAATTAAATCTGAAATCATTAACATATTTAGATTAGATCTAAAGTATTTTTTATGATTGATTTAATTGCTGATTATGCATGATTAAGTAGATCTGAAATTTTGGATGCATATGATGCATGTTTGTGTTAGGATTAGTAACATGAATAAATCTGAAATTATAATATTATTTAGATTAGATCTAAATAAAGTTTATGATTTATATGATCTCTGATTTTAATGAACAAATCAGATCTGAAAATAAAAGTGAAAGAATAAATACATAAGACGTATGTTGTTTGAATTGATTCATGTTGTTATGTATATGTGATGCATGAACATAAAACATAATGACTTAAACATGAATTAAATCTGATTACATGTGATTAATTACAAAAACTCAGATCTGAAAATATATTTTAAGAACTGAAAGATTGTAATTAATATGTAATTAAAAAGAAATATGCAATGATCAAAACTTTCATAAGTCTAAACTTAATTGAGAATTAAGTGTTATGAAATAGAATTGTAACTCAATTAATTGACATTGCATAATTCTTTGGGCATATGGGTTAGCTTGAATCAAGTTCCTAGGATTGGGTTAGACCTAAGGTTAGAATCATACATGGACAAATAGAATTAATTGATCAAATCAAATTAAGTAGTAACTAGATTAGGTCAAGGAAATTCTAGGTCAATTTACAATAGTTGTAAATGGATCAAGTCCATGTCTTTGATTAGACCAAGATGGAACTTGATTTAGGCTCAGAGGTGTAGCCCGAGTCATTTGAGTAATCAAATCGAAATTGATTAACCAGTCGGTGTCTAAGGTAAGTTTGGTAGTTTTGACCGGTGGTTTTTAATTGGGAGCTACTCGCACTGATTCGTCTTTGTCGAGTTAATGGCATATCCCTTCCACCGATCTCACTTACCTGGCCGACATGCTCAATCACATTTTGATTGGATCACTTAATGATTCGAGTTAGCCCATGCCTATAAGAAAAATCAGTTTGACTGATTTAGGTGCCTCCTTAACCGGTTTGAGTCTAATCTGATTTGGTGAAGTCAATGGGAGAAATTAGACTAACCGGATCTTCTTATCTATCCTAATTAAGAAATCCTCTAAAATTATTAGGTCCTTAAAATGAAATGGTTATGGGGATAACTAGGTCATAGCCTCCCATTAAGTTGGGTGATAATGGGTCCAATGCTTTGATAATTATTGGAGGCGCGATACGCCTGATACTTATCAAGCATTGGAATTGTCATTCAATATATGATGAGTTAAGTGTACCTTCAATAGGCGGTCAGGTGAGCCGAGCCACACTCGGGCTTGGTCGTCTATTAGTTGATTAGACTTAACCCTATCATTTAATGGTTGGACCTGACTAGGGTATTCGGTGGAGGCGCCACACGCCTGCCGAAGAACCTAGGGCAAAATTATCACTAGAAGTTGCTTGGTGAAGCAATTGGTTAAGAACCTACCAATAGGTGCATATGGGTTAGCCGAGCCACACTCGGGCCTATATACGATCTATTGGGTTCTAGTGCCCACTAAAGAATTAAGAGTAATTTTTCGAATTGGAGGTAGAGGCTACCAATTTGTATAAAATAGTGGGAGTACCTTTAGACTAAAGTCCAAGTCTAATGTGTTTAGTCAATTCATATACTAATAGCCAAATTTTCTTTTATACAGAAATGGCCACTAATTTGTCACTTCACTCATTATTGGATAATGACAAGTTGACTGGTCCCAACTTCAATAATTGGTATAGAAAACTGAAAATTGTGTTAGAGCATGAATGGATCCTTTATGTGATAACAGATCCGGCACTTGAGCAGCCCACTGCTAATGCACGAGGTACAGTCAGAGACACTTATCAGAAGTGGCTCAGTGATCATATCACTGTCCGTTGCATTATGCTCGCTGCTATGAATGATGAGTTTAGTAGGTATTTTGAGAATGCGCAGCCGAAAGACATCATTCAAGTGTTGAATGAATCTTTTGGTATTCCTGATGATGTTGAAAGGCACAAGACTAGTTGTGCTATTTTCAGCGCACGTATGAAGGATAGGGCTTCGGTGACCGATCATGTATTGTACATAATTGAGTTAATCGAGCGCCTAGGCACTTTCGGATCTCCCCTACATGATCAATTGGGGAAGGATGCTATACTGAATTCTCTTCTTGGTTCGTACTGCCCATTTCTCACCAACTTTCGTATGACGAAACTGGTAGTGAATTATCACCAATTGTTGGATTTACTACAAACTTTTGAGAAGGATCACCAACTCCTAAAAGGGTTGGTGAATTTAGTGGGAGGTTCGTCCAGGGGTCGTGGTACCTTTAAGAAAGGAAAGAAGAAAAATAAGAATCAAAAGAAAAAGGTGCAACGTGCTAAGCCAAGTCAGACCAAAAAGATTAAGGCTGACCACAATCTGGCAGAATGCTTCTATTGTAAGAAGCAGGGGCATTGGAAGAGGAATTGTCCTCAGTACCTTACCTCACTTGACTCGAACAGGCCAAGCAAGAGAAAAGGGCAATCAGTTGCTGATCAAGGTATTGATATGATAACACCTTGTAATTTCTCTATATGTGATAATTCGACCTGGGTATTAGATACTGGAAGTCCGTTTAATATATGCAATTCGTTGCAAGGACTTCAGGTCAATGAGAGATTTGAAAACAGCGAGAGATTCCTAAATATTGGAGATGGAAGATCTGTTCCAGTTCTAGCTTTAGGAAATCTCAAACTTATTTTCAATTCTCATGTAGTTGTCTTGAGTGATTGTCACTATTGTCCTACATTCTTATTGAATGTAATTTCCGGAGGCCTTTTGGCCATGAACGGTTATGAAATTTCAATAAAGAAATGTTCTTGTGATATCATTATGAATGGTGTTACTGTAATGGCACCTACTTGTTATCACAACCTGTTAATGTAATGTACACGTCAAGTAAGCATCCTAGAATAGATAATGTCACGGATGTCTACCTTTGGCATCATAGGCTAGGTCATATTAACAAGAACAGGATGAACAGGTTAAGTAAAGAGGGAATCCTCAATGTTAATGATTGTGAATCATTAACAACCTGTGAGTCATGTCTTCTTGGTAAGATGACCAAATCACCTTTTACCGGAAAAGGTGAACGAGCCAGTGATTTATTGACCCTTGTACATTCTGATGTATGTGGGCCAATGAGCACAAATGCTAGAGGTGGGTATTCATATTTCATTACATTTACAGACGACCTTTCTAGGTATGGTTATGTCTATTTAATGAGACATAAATCTAAATCATTTGAAATGTTCAAATTATATCGTAATGAAGTAAAAAACAAACTGGAAAGAGTATTAAAACTCTTCGATCAGATCGAGGAGGTGAATACCTCACCAGTGAGTTTTTGACATATCTAGGAGAAAATAGAATTCTCTCTCAATGGACTCCTCCTGGTACACCACAGTATAACGGTGTATCAGAAAGGAGAAATCGAACTCTGTTAGACATGGTTCGATCCATGATGGAGTTTGCGAGTCTGCCCAAATTCTTTTGGGGATATGCACTTGAGTCAGCCTGCTACATTCTAAATAAGGTTCCAAGTAAGTTTGTAAATAAAACACCACATGAGATGTGGACTGGACGTAAGCCAATGCTCTCTCACCTTAGGGTTTGGGGGTGTCCGGCATATGTCAAACATTTGAAAATAGACAAACTTGAACCCAAGTCTGACAGATGTTTCTTTGTTGGTTATTCTAAAGAAACTAAAGGATATTACTTCTACTTTGCTGAAGAACAAAAATTGTTCGTAAGCAATAGAGCTGTTTTCTTAGAGAAAGAATTCCTTAGTGAAGGAACTGAAAGCTCTAATGTTGAGCTTAGGAAAGTTCAACATGTAGAAGACCCGACACCATCCACTAAACCAATTGAGTCAGATTTGATTAGATCAAATCCAAAACCCATATTAGATGCACCATTAAGGCGATCGGGTAGAGTACCACGTCAGCCGGACAGATACTACGGTTTCTTGGTCCGGGACAGGGATCCTATTGAACTTGATGAAAACGATGAGGATCCGATCACATATATGGATGCAATGCAGAGGTATGACTCTGATAAATGGCTTGGAGCCATGCAATTCGAAATGGAATCCATGAAAGTCAATGATGTATGGACATTAGTTGACCCACCCGAAGGGATTAAACCCATAGGATGTAAGTGGATATTCAAAAGGAAACGGGGTGCAGACAGAAAGGTAGAGACCTATAAAGCCCGTCTGGTTGTCAAGGGATATCGTCAACGTTATGGTATTGACTATGACGAGACATTTTCTCCTGTGGCAATGCTCAAGTCCATTCGGATTATGCTTGCGATAGCAGCACACTTAGATTATGAGATCTGGCAGATGGATGTTAAAACCGCTTTTCTAAATAGAGATTTAGAAGAGAAAGTGTATATGATACAACATGAAGGTTTTACATCTGCAGATGAGTCTAAAGTGTGCAAGCTTCAAAAATCCATTTATGGATTAAAGCAAGCTTCACGGAGTTGGAATATACGTTTTGATAAGGTAATCAAAACATATGGCTTCATTAAGAATGAAGAGGAACCTTGCATTTATAAATAGGCAAATGGTTCAGTTATCATATTTCTTGTTTTATATGTGGATGACATTCTTTTAATCGGGAATGACATTCCTGCATTACAAGAAATGAAGGTTTGGCTATCATCTCAATTTGCCATGAAGGATTTGGGAGAAGCATCTTACATCCTAGGGATGAAGATCTATAGAGATAGATCTAGAAGATTGCTTGGATTATCCCAATCCACATATATTGATACTATACTGAAGAGGTTCAATATGATTAATTCCAAGAAGGGCTATCTTTCGATGGGCCATGGAATTAACCTCTCTAAAAGGGATTGTCCGACAACCCCTCAAGAAAGAGAGAGTATGGATAGAATTCTATATGCTTCGACAGTGGAATCTATAATGTATGCCATGATATGTACTAGACCAGACGTGGCATACTCACTAGGAGTAGTGAGCAGATACCAGTCTGATCCAGGTAGCAACCACTGGAAAGTTGTAAAAACCATTCTTAAGTATTTGAGAAATACTAAAGACCAGTGGCTTGTCTATGGTGATTCTGACTTAAAACTTGAGAGATATACCGATTCAAATTTTCAGTCAGATCAAGATGATAGCAAGAGCGTGTCGGGTTATATCTTTACTCTTAAGGATGGTGCTATCTGCTAGAAGAGTTCCAAGCAGCATACAGTGGCAGATTCTACAAAAATTGATACAAAAGAAAATATGACTGACCCATTTACCAAAGTCCTCGGCATCAAAGAGTTCAACGAATACAAGTCGAAGATGGGTATTAGATACTGTGCCTATTGGCTTTAGGCTAAGTGGGAGTTGTTGGGAATTGTATCCTAAATGTCAATCGTCAGCATATTGATGATTGAATTTTGTAAATAAATTGACAAATTAATAAAGTATTATTTGGCATTATTCATCATTTCATCTTCAAATGAACTCTTATATGATGAAGTCCTTAGGACTTATGTTATGATAAAGGAGGATTTATGTTTGAGTCCTTAAACTTGTTCGCGACCAAATGATATGTTGTTACTAGGACGACAACATTATCGAGATTAGGTCGTTGTGGGACATATACGTTGGTTGTCCTCTTAACCAAGGAGTGTGGAGACACTGATATGCCATACAGGTGAAGTGTAGGAGTACATTTCACTGAACGTGACCAATTCCGGAACGCTCCACTGTCAAGAAATGTTCCAAGTGGATATGGGTATAAGTTTGGCCCTCTGACCTGAGATCGCAACCTGTGACTAGCAAGCAACTCACTGTACTTTGGTACCGAACTACCTGAATTTCTAATTCAGTGACGGAAGGTCACTGGGTGCAGTCAAGTACTTGCGTAGTCAGTTGTGAATCGAGATGGAATTGACCCCTCCTGCAAACAGGAGATAATATCTTGTGATTAATTTAGCAAAACCTTAGCCAGGGTAATCCCAGTGAGGAGTCACGGGATATCTAAAGTTAATCACATAATGGATGTACTAATTATAGGGTTGACAGTGAGCTCTAAGTCATCCTGGCATTAGGAGTCAAAGGGATTGAATTATACAGTAACCATAGTCCAGGGTTCCAGAATATTTGCTTCGCATATATTCGGCCTATCCAGACATCGGTACCATTGCTAGATGGTCACATCGATTAGTATAGGAAGACGTTCCTATACTACCGGCTTAGGTTCGAACCTATGAGGTCACACGCATAGAAGTTTCTAGGTTGATCAAATGGCTGATCGATGATTAAGAATCATTCAGGGATAATTTGGTCAATTCGATTGACAAATTATCCAAAGCAAAAATTGTATTAAAATAATTATTGAATTATTGGAGGATTAATTAGTAATTAGATTGCTAATGAACTCAATTTGATTGAGTAAATTGGGCTTAGGTTGAGCCAAATTGAATAGGATTCAATTTGGGCTGCATCAGGGTTTGACCTAATTGGATTGGGTTCAACCCAAGTAGATTGAGCTTGACCCAATTGATGGGACTTGACCCAATTAGATTGGGCTTGATCCAAATCAATTAGAAGACCTTATTTGATGAGGATTATGAGTCCAAATAATCAGAATTGGATAAGGAAAAGAATCCCTAAATTTTAGGAACCCATCCTTATCTTCTTGGAGAAGAATGACACCTTAATTTATTCCCAATATTTTCTATGCCTATCCTCTTTATTTTTGGCCAAAAATTGGCATGAGAAGAGAGGAGGCGTGGGGCTATAATTCCTATAAAAATTGCGCCTTAAATCTTTCTAGAAAGATTTAGATGAATTTCCTAATTTGTAGGGATTGCATGGTGCATGAAATAGGGTGGTCTGCGGCTGAACTTTGGACGCATGAATTCCTATCTTTTAGGGATCCAAAATGCACGAAATTTGGATATGTTTATCTCATCTTAGCTGCCAAACCACCAGAATTTTTTGGGAATTTTATCAGCCAAATTAGTTGGCCAAATTAGGTGTGATACGTGGGGGGATCTTTTGGCTATAAAAGACCCCCATGCCTTGGGTTCAAGATATACCATATTTAGAGGTTTCAAAAAATTCTGAAAAAATTCTATGAGGGCCTCCATCCCTTCTTCGCCTTCTTCCTCACGTCCATCCTCCATCTCCTTGAAGAACAATCAAAGGTTGAGTATTTAGAAGGAGAAAGCTTCAGCCATTGATGCGTTCCTGCGCGAGCTAGCACTCCCGCGGAAGACGATCTACCTAGGGCTTTGCGTGTACTTCTCATAGAGGCCATTCATGTGCGTGGCTGCGAAGTCAAGGATCAGATCCATAAGTTTCTTCCATCATAAAAGGTATTAATCCCACATCAATATTTTATTTTGGAGTCAGGGTCTAGGTCTGATTTTCCAAGGTTTTACCCTCCTTTGGGGCTCCTCACAGAGTTATCTCCAGAATCCATTCGATGGATATTCAGAGATTAATCGGAATAGAGTTCTTAAGTTTCAGATCTGATAGTTAATCATGCATGAAAGTTTTAGCATAATTGTTTAAACGATTCCGGCATAATCCTATGTGTTCTTAAGGTGCTGATTTCTAGATTTGATCTTGTAAGCATGCATGAATTAAATTATTTGATTCGATTTTTCCGCTGCATTTTTAAAACTTAAAAACAACTACGTATGGCTTGATCCTCCTTATGAAGGGGTACGTAGGCAACCCGATCAGGTTCAGCAATGGTTTTCAAAAAAAAAAAAATCAGCATGCTTAACACTGAAGAACCTAGGATTCCCTTTCAGAAGCTCCTCACCGTCAATATCCGGCTCAATCTTGCTCCGGACCCCCCTGGACGAGGGCTCCAAAATGGACTACAGGCCAAAGAGCACCGCTGAAAGCCAACTTCAGAGCGGAGTCGCTTACCTCAACATGAGATGCCCGACTCCGATGGTGCGAGAGGTATATCCTACCCAGCACCTACGTCATTATGCTTACCTGTTTATATTACAGGACGGTCAGCGAAACCCCGACTAAGGTCGGGATGCTTTCCTGAATCGATCACGAGCCGAGGTTCCCTCGACCTCGCACATAATCTCCTAACCGAGTGCGGGAAGCTCCTCACTGTCAATCTCCAGCTCAATCTTGCTCTGGACCCCCCTGGACGAGGGCTCTGCCGAGTCCGAACGTCGACTCAAGCTGAGACGGCCTGTAACGACGACCTCGAGCTCCACCTAATGATGCTCTAGCCGAGCTCCGAGGCGCCAAGTCATTCACCATGAGGCCTAATCCTACCTGCTTCTGCGCCGACCAAGTTTGAGATCGAAAGCATGGAAGCTCCAACGATATTCCGACCTCGGCCTATGTTATCTTCGGAGTCCGAGCTCAAAGCTTCGGCAATCTGGAAGCCGAGCGCAAAGACTTGGCGAAATTTTTTCAGAAGACAAATCTAAAGGTCTAGCAGGACTTCTTCGGAGTTCGAGCTCAAAGACTTAGCGAGTTTTCCTAAAGTCTAAGCCTAAAACCTCAACATGATCCTTCTTAGAGCTAAGCCTAACAACTTGGCAAATTCTACCGAAATCTAAGTCTAGAGACTTAGCCGAGCTTGAAGACTTGAAGAAATTCACCAAAGAGGAATCCAACTCAAGTAGCCAAAATAAAGGTTTATCCACTATGATAATAGAAGTAGGCACAAAGTTGGAAAAAGAAAGCGCTTCATTGATGAAGGCCCGAAGGCCAAGTACAAAATTGAGGTTCAGCCGTATTTAAAGGATGACCTCACTTATAAAAAAAAACAAAGAAAGAAAAAAAGAAGGCTAAGTCCTAGGAGGCGGCAGCTGCATCGGCATCGACCTCAGGGTCGTCCATGATGATTACTCGGGTCCTCGGCAGGAGTTGGCTCGGGACCTTCCGCGACGGCCTCAGACAAGGCTTCACCATTGGCCTCGGAAACACCCCCAGCAACTTCCTTAGGGGGAGTCTCTTGAGCTGCTTGCTCGGCCGCACCAGCTTCGGCCTCGACGACCTCCTGCTCGGCCTCGAGGATCGCGGGAACGTCGAGCTCGCTCTCCGCACCAACCCCCATCCTTGGCTGAATGCCAGTGAGGTCGAGCTGGGGGTAGAACCGCTGCATCTGCCTCCGGAAGTTCTCGAAGCTTCGGAGGAATCCGTCCACGGTCTCCTCCTTCAACATATCGCGGAACTCCTCCGATTTTTTGAAGAGTTCCACCGCGTTCTGGGCCTGCTCGAGCGCCCTCTTCTCTCGGGCTTCAAGATGCTCGACCTTTAGGCGGAGAACCTCGCCCTCATATTTGTGGCTGGCGGCCTCAGCGCGGGCCTCGACTAGACGCACCTCGGAGGCGCGCAACTCTGACCTCTCCAGAGTGTGCACGGCCCTTTCCTCCTCGAGCTCGTTGACCGCCGATTGCCGCTCAGCCTCGGCAGCCTCCATCCGCACGATGGCCTCCGCCCGTGCGGCCTCAGAGCAGCGAGCCTCTTCTCGGCCATCTCCAGCTGCCTTTGGAATTGCCGAGCTTCATTCTAGCATCCCGAGGCTATGAATACCAGCGTGTCGATCTCATGGAGGTGCTGCAGGAAAAACAACGATAAGTGAAAGCGGAGGAGATGCCAATAACCAAAGTAAAAATGAGAAGGCGACTTACCCGGACGGCGTTGCAGTATATCTGGTCGACGAGATCGCCGAGGTCGATGGCTTCGAACTCAGCCCGGTCGGCCGGGAGCAACGCGCGGCGAAATACTGCTCGCGCAACGTCACTATCTCGGAGGGCCGAACTGCCCTCATGAATCGGGGACTCCGGGTCACTAGGCCCCCTCCCGGAGCGATCTCCGGCCTCCGACAAACTCGGCCTATCCGAGCTCGGAACTCCGGGGCCCCTACTCGACTGGGGGCCCGAGCATCGCAGGCGGACGACTGGCCGACCTGGCTGCTGAAAAATGGGGGCGAGTCAAGCAGGGGGCGCCGAACCTGTCACCCCCTAAGAATTCGAGCTCGCCTGCTCGGTAGTCGGAGCCTCTATCTGGACAGATCTGGAAGTTCCGGCCCCAAAGCCCCTCGCCTCGGTGGGAGCAGAAGTTGAGGCCGACTTGGACTTCTTCCTAGGCTCGGGGTGAGCCCCACCAGCCTCGGTAGCTCGCCTCTTCAATCGGGCAAAAAGCGCGGTGTTGCTGGTCACCATGTTGGGAATATCTGAAAAGAAGAAAAAATCTCTAAGTATTAGATCAGAGAAAGAAAGAAACGAATAAGACAAAGGACAGCAAAATGAAGAAGGAGCAGCGCGACTGCTCTTACCCTTGTGGCGCGCCAAGCTCAAGCCAACGTTCACCAGAGCCTCCTCGCTCAGGAGGTCGGTCAGAAGGATATCCCCCCCGAGGCTACGCAGAGCGTCAAAAACCCTCTGCTCGTCTGTCGGAAGCTAGGTGAGCCTATTGAGGGCCTTCGCCGGGGATGCCCCCACCTCGGGTCAAATCTCCACGAGACCTCGAACGAAAGGAAGAAAAACTTTCCCTTCCACTTATGAATAGAGGAAGGGGCACCTCGGAAGAGTAACATACCGCCCCGAAAGGCAAAGTAAAGCCACTCTCCGTCCGTCGGGTTCGACTTCAACAAGAAGCATCGGCGGAAGACATTCACCAAGGTCGGAATCCCGTGCGCAAGGCAAAGGGATAAGAACCCGATGATGGTCCTCCACAAGTTCGGAGCGAGCTGTGCTGGGACGAGCTGGTACTCCACCAGCAACTCGTTCACGAACTCGTGAAGAGGAAACCACAGGCCGGCCCAGAGTATCTCGATGTACACCCCGATCCGACCTGGAGGAGGCCTCGTCACCCGGTCCTCTGGTCCCATAGGCTCGACATGAAACCCGGGCCGAAAAAAGAACCGAGAACGGACTAACTCTAAATCCTCCTCAGTCAGGTTAGACTGGACCTCATTTGGACCACGACCCATTTCAAAAAGAAGGGCGGAGAAGAAAACAAAGGACGAAGAAGGAAAAGAAGAAGAAGAAGGGGAATCCCCGAGCCAACGTGGGAAAATGACCTACGAAGGGGTCGCCGGAAATCGCCTCAAGGCACCGTCGAAAAGGCTCATCGTGACAGTGGAAGAAGAAAGGAAACAAGGGGAAGAGAGGAAAATAGCAACTGCAACAGCCAAGCAAGACCTTTCTAAGGCTAAGTCAGGGGGTTTATATAGATTCCCCCCAACAGCCCACATCGGCGGGACCGGATTCTGCCTTCTGTCCAGATCGCGCCACGTGTCAGGCCCGAGAATCGAAGCGACATACCTACCTGGATCAACGCCTTTAAGGCAGAACTGAAGCGGCGTCCCGTCGGATCCCTGAGCCCACGACACGGAGCAACCTCGAAAAATGAAAGGGCGTCGCCCCATCTTCTCTCATTAAAGGTGCCCTGGAGCGCGCGGAACGCCGGAATAATTTAAAGCCTCCTAGCCCCCACTAATGCTATAAAGGCAACTACTTTCCATGGCCAAGCTCACAAACAGCTCGAACTCGAAAGTCGGACGGTAGTGTTGGGGAAAAATGAATTGCTCCGAAGCACGTGAGCACATCGCCGGCACATGACTGGAGACGCCCGACCTGAAGGCATCCGACCTGGAAACATCCGACCTGGAGATGCCCAACCTGAAGGCGTCCGACCTGAAGACGTCCGACCTGAAGGCGTCCGACCTGAAGATGTCCGACCTGAAGGCGTCCGACCTGGAGTCGTCCGAGTTCAGGGCTCCCAACATCAGAGCCCCCGACCTGGCGCCCAACCAGGCGCCCGGCTTCGAAACGTCCGACCCGGGCACCCGACCTTAGCGTTCCTGACCTCGGAAGCCCAACCTCACCATTTACCTGCTGCGGTCACATCCTCCTACAGCTCAACCGGGGACCATGCCCTGCTACCGCTGTCAATAATTAAGGTGCATGGCCTCTGCTGATCTCCGGCTCACTCAATAATTAATGCGCATGGCCTCTGTTGATCTCCGACTCACTCAACAATTAATGCGCATGGCCTCTGCTGATCTCCGGCTCACTCAACAATTAAAGCTATCTACGGACCTCAAGCTCTCCACGGCAGACAGCTGAGCTACTCGGCTACGTCCAATCAGTCATGACGACTCATTGGCTCCGATCTGATCTCCTACGGTAATGCATTAATTCACACGATCGTGCATTAATTCATACGACATGCTCAATCATGACAGTAACCCGTTCGCCCCGTCACATCACAGGTAATCCTGTACCCCTCTATAAAAGTGGAACCCCTCCATCTTAGAGAGGGTTGGACTCTGAACTCTGGGATATATTTTCCTCCCCCTCCATACACTTGCCCCCTCTAACTTAGGCATTGGAGGGTCGGCGTCGGAAACCTCGGCCACCGGCTTTTTGCAAGTCCCCCGGAGGATGCCGCCCGCCGACGGACTGCCACTCGCCATCTTGCGCCGGAGCCCTCCTTCTCAGCCGACGGCTGCCCCCGGGTCCAATTTCCAGCAACACTAAATATCTACTATCATTCTGTTCCGACCCTCCACTCCTATGCTCCTTTCTCTAGTAGTTGTCAGGTGTTCATCGATCTTCTAAACAACTACCTTCCATCCACTTGACACTTGTAGAACTGGAGTAGCAACCCCTTGCACAACCGTTCAAAAGAGAATAAGGAGAGTAGAAACAAATAAAGAGATAATAGCAAGTAGAACTCTAAGACTCTTTCCATCTCTTCACCTCTCCCACTTCCAATTGCATCAGTATCTACATGTTTAGCATTAAGAACAAATGGCATTGAAGAATCTGGAAACATGTTTTCTATCTTATTTGTGGAATGAGTCTAGTCATGACTAATGAATGACCATGTAACCCAACTTTTCATGAGCATCATTAAGGATATGCATTCCCGAATCAGAATAGAAACCATGTAGGGTAGGCACCAAAGAAAAAATATGGAGCGAACTTTCAATTTTTCCACATTTTTCCTAGTACCCATTTTAGAAAGGAAACCCAAAAGTTAGAGACTTCTACTAACGGAATTGTTGGTTCCATGATTAAAGGAAAAAAAGAATAACCCGTGGCATCATTTTTTTTTTCTTGTTTTCAAAATATATTTTTACTAAAACATATTACATGACTAGGTAGCACACTTTGGAACAAATTAATCATCTAGTAAGCCAATACACACATCTAAATATATCAATATATAGTTTCTAGAACATGATGTTCACCAGTATATAGTACAGGGCCAAATGATACATATTTTACAAATTAGTCATCTAGCAACCTATTACACACCTCCAAGTAAATTGATATATAATTTCTATAATAATACATTACATGATTAGGTGATTCATATTCATCGACTTTCTGATATATGCTACAAGCTTCTTTGATATATATCGAACAGTAATTCAATACATACCTCTAATTAAATATATTCACAATTTACCGAACATGCCTTTTACCAATACACATTACATGACTAAGTGGTACATACCAAGCAAATCAGTTATCTAACAAACCAATACATATTAAATAAATCAATGCATAGTTCTTAGAACATGGTGTTCATCAGTTCCATTACTTAATTTCCTAGCGTTGTCTAACATAAGAAATTATATATATATCATTTCTTATATTCTATGAACTCTTAGGTGCAAAGATCCTATAAAAGAGAGGACTTGGAGGAGAAGAAAGAGACTCAAAAGGAGAAAGAAGACCTCACAGTTGGGAGAGACGACTTGATGAGAAAGAGGATAGATGAAAAAGCTTGATGAGGAAGAAAGAGGATGCGGAGGGTCTCTCTTCATGTGAAATATTTTTTTTATTTTTTTTAATTTATGAGACTGACGGACTCCATTAGTGGAAAGAATCCTATCCCTATTTGGCTTTTGGATTTCGATGCTAGAGAAAACGTGGCAAAAGAGAAGTCCTACCCTATACAATATTCTATGGTGTGTGTCCTATACGATTTTTGTTCCCAAATCATCCTCCACTGCTGATCTGCTGAAACAAAAATATAACATAATACAAACTAAATTAGGGTAGGGAATAGATGGGATTCAATGCACAAATGGAACGGGAGAAGGGAGGTTATAGGAGAATACCTCATCTCCTTCTGTCTTATCTCGCAACACAACGTGCCCAAGTGATATTTTGGAAAAGATCCAGCAGCTGTCATGACACTGCACCTTCTGTCTTTGCCTTATTTGCTTTTGTCACGCCCCGGACCTGGATCCGTGATACGGCCGTGCTATTGCCGACTACCGCCCACAATAGCACGAAGCCTTATACATGGGTAACATGTAGTCAGACCAATCAAACTTTCATATATTAGAGCATTCCCAGTACAACTTGCTGGTTGGTACAAAATATAGAGCTTCTATACAGTTTATGTACACAAAAATATATTTATTTTACCCCCAAAAGAAAAAAGCTCTGATACAAAAGAAAAATGTCTTTGACTGCTATCACTGGCGGTGATCTGTAAGAAAAATATAAATGAATGGGTATGAGCTACATGGCTCAGTAAGTAATCCTGCATAATCTTGTCGGATCAACTATAATACTAAACATGTTTAAACAGGGTTTGAGAAGCTAACATGTACAGTACTTAAAAATTCATCATGATAAAATCTTTGTACTGAGTCAGTAATTGATATTTATATCAACCAGTATTTTCATGAAAATGTAACTTAAAACCGTATACCGACATGCTGTGATTTACCCTCTCTGATGCTACTGCGAAGTCGTTATCGGCCACTGGCGGGGCGAGCTCAGTTATTCTACGGCCACTGACGGGGCGAGCTCAGTTGTATTCAGCCCGTAGCATCTAAGAATCCATACATAGTACTTCTTGCAAGTAGTACAGTCTCTAATACTTTGGCGAAGTCATAATCGGCTACTGGCGGGGCAAGCTCAGTTATTCTACGGCCACTGGCGGGGCGAGCTCAATTACATTCAGCCAGTAGCATCAAGAGCCCACAAGTACCTCTTGCAAGTAGTACACATAGCTAGATGCAATTCCTCATTATAATGTTATACTTATACCACAATTACAATATCAACTTGCATGCATAATACTTTAATATCAGAATAAACATGATACATGCATAACCATAGACTATAAGACTAAAGCAAGCTACTCACATACATGGCCCATGAATTATAAGATCAAGACAGTTGCTTACTTTTCATAATATACCCCTACATGAAGTATATACATGAATAATACTTTAAAAAGCCTTAATAAACATGATACTCACATGATCCATAATAAGATTTTGCATGATCCACAACAAAATTAAGATAAGTTACTTACATACATGATCCATAAAAGATTAAGGCAAGATACTTACGTGTATGATCCATAAATGTAATAAAATTTGGATAGGTTACTTACCTCAATTCGCTTTCCAAATTTCTCAAGTTCAGGTGACAAATCCTTAATCATCTAAAACAACATCATAGGGATCACATTATTCTCTATTTATTTATTACATACTTTCTTAGTTCATTATACTATAAACTTACTTGCTTGGATCCCATCCAAGGATCTAGCCCAAGTCCAATTTATCCAATTTGGAGCCTTTGGGGCTCGATTTAAATCCAAATTGGATCCGCATATAGGTTAATTGGGTTTTTAATTAAAGGATTGGGCCTTGTTCATGATTGGGTCCAACTTTCTTTAGCCAATTTGGTCTTCTGATTTGGTCAATAGGCTTAATCTCAAGTTTAATTGGGTTTAATTTTGGGTTTAAGGTCAATGTGGCTCATTTGGGCTTAAGTCAGGGTTAGCCTGAGGTCAATTTGGCCTTCTGTCAGTTGGATTGGGCTTGAATTAGGCTTGATTCATAATCCATTAAGTCTACTGAGACCAACATAACTTAATTGGATTTGGACCCAGCTCAATTGGGCTTAATTGGTTTTGAATTCAATTCGGGCTTAATTCAATTCGGATTTGATCCGGTCTGCAATTTGGGCTCGTCCAGCCTTAGCCCAATTTGATTGGGCTTGGGCTCAGTCAGATTTGGCTAAGCCAATTTCGTTTTATTTAGGCTTAACGGGTTACGAACCCGAGCCCAGGTCCGACCGATTAGGCCGGACCCATTAAGGGGAATTCTTCTTCGACCTTCCAGAGGCTTCCACCTCTTCATCTCCCGCTCCCCTCTCTCTCTTCCGGTCTCTCACTCTCTCTCTCTCTCTCTCTTTCTCCTTCATCTCCACCGGAACCTTGGCTGCTCCAGCCGAACCCTCGTCCTTCTCCTCCTCCGGCCTCGACCTCTTCCTCTTCCCCTGCAACTCTCCGTCTCCTCCCCTTCCTCTTGCTGGCAACCGAAAGGTGAGACTCCCTCGGCCCACTAGCCAAGGCGGTGCTCCCACCTCAGAGCAGCAGCAGACAGGAGGCCGGCCCCTCCTCTTCTCCGAAGTGATGCCGAAGAAGGGAAGGAGGGCCTGGAGATGGGGCCGAGGCCCGGTCTCTTCCAGGAGGTTCTCATCTACTCCGGCCACGGCGAGGTAGGCTCGCCGTCGAGAATGAAGCCTCAATGGTCCGGTAAAAAAAAATTTATTTTTGTTTCTTTACTTTCTCTTCTTCTTTTCCCTTTTTTCTTTCTTTTTCTTTTATGGTGGTGCCACCACCTCTTCACCGAAGAAGAGGTGGTGGTTCGGCCGGGGCTGGTGGCCCTGTGGCCGCGCCGGATGACCCAGGGCAACCGCAGCCGAGGCTGTGGTGCCCTAAGCGCCCGCAGGCCGAGTCCCGTTGGGCTCAGCCCGGGTGGCACTGGGTCTGGGATGAGCCTAATTGGGCTCAGCCCAGCTCAGTTGCTAGGCTTGGGCCGGCCCATGGCCAACCCTAGTACGTGGGTCTGGCCCGGGGTTAAACTCGTCGGCCCCCTTTTTCTCCTCTCCCATCTCCTCCATGCCAGTCTTCTCCTCTCTGTTTCACTATTGAAACAGAGGGGAGAACACTCCATAGAGGAGTTCCACCCTTTTTTTTTAATTTATTTAAACCCATTTACTTAAGTAAATTAGATCTTACCTTGCTCTGGGTTAGCTGCAGCCGAGCAGTGCACCCTTCACAAAAATCTCTCCTCCCTCTCCTAGGGCTTCAGAGCTCCTTTAACCTCCAGCTCCAGGGGTCCGGCTTCTCTAGTGCAGTACTCCAGAAAGCTAGAGATTAAGAGGGTATAGCCAATCTTAAGTTAAGAAGTTGAGGGTTTAAATAATGCTGCTTAGGAAATGACCCCTTGGAGAGGTGGCATCCTCTCCTTCCCCCTTGCTCCGGGAGCCTCCAGCTGCCCTCTTTCCTCAGGCCAGCTAAGTTCTTCCATTAACCGAGGATGAGAGGTGGCGGGCTCCTAATTTGCATGGTTAAGGAACAACAGCTGGCCTCTTCTCTACTGGCCAGCTGGGGCCCTGTCATTTCCGCCCTCATGCATGAGGTAGCAGCCCTCCACTATTTACCTGGCCCAAATACCCTTAAACTGGGCCTTGAAAGTATTGGGCCCAGTACGGTCCATTATAACCTGGCCCAAATACCCTTAAATTGGGCCTCGAAAGTATTGGGCCTGGACATTACCGCTTTTTTCTTCTGCTTTTCATGAGAATCTGAGCTACGGGTGCAGCCTTTCCATGATAAGCTCCCAACTTGAGAGGGGAAATACAAGATAAAGAAGAATGTTTGAGATCCGTAACTCATAAAACTATTAGAGTGATTGAAGTAGGATGTATCTGTTAGTGGCAAGTAAGGCCACCAAAATGGCCATTATGTGCCATATTGTTGATACAAACCTAAGCGAAACAAATATACATTAAGAAAAGTAAAGAAACAGATGATATCGTTGAAGTCAGTATGTGTCAATAATAAGAGATTGATTGCGTGGATATCTAAAACAAGTGGATCACAGGATCAAAGGTACTCATACGTTGCTCCAGCAGTACCTGGAGCAATGCCTTAGCAGCCGTCGCGCGATTAAGTGCCAACACAACTGAGTCTGGCCTGTCATTCCAATTTAATGATTCATAAACTAGGTGCTAAGTATTCAAGCAGTGGAAAGACTATAATTCGATTCAAATAAAACTCCTGGCTTACCGAATCAAGAAGCATTGGTTTCTTGTCAATCTTATGTACCGAATCAAGAAGCATTGGTTTCCTGAATGGGGATCCCACGCGCTCAGAAGGACCCCAAGAGCTAAATAAAAAATGATTTCTACCATAGGTTGGGAGCTCGTGTATTGTAAGCTGAAATATAAAAGTTATAAAGAGTGAAGCAATGAGATGATTTTCCTTAGTTTCATGGGCTGACCATGTATCCCAATTAGATGCATGTGATCCTACTCCGGGGTCCAACTAGTCTCTCTATACAAGATTCTTTGGGATTTACATAGTACTTGTGTCACGCCCCCGTCCCGAGATCGCGAGCCGGGGGTCGCGCCAACCGCCGCACACCCGTAGGAAACTCTCCCCACGAGCATGCAAGGCATCTAAACCAAACACCTCAATTATGAAAATTCTAAAATAATTTAACAGAATAAATTGCAATCTTATTCCATTGACTAACTCAAGTCATAATGTCTCACAAGACTAAATATGCAGCGGAATAATCATTTACCAAAATGCAGAAACCTAGTTCTTAAAATAATAAAAGTCCACCAATCATAATAAATGTCCATAATAACAAATCAACTTAAATAACCCTAATCTAAGATAACTTGTGCCACAATCCTTCTAGTCGCTCTCCCAATTTGAATCCACAATAGACTAGTTCTCCAAATCTGTAAATCAACAAGAGATGGTATAATGAGCTAGACAGCCCAGTAAGTAATGAACACTCTAGCTAGATAAATCAAGCAATAATATGTGGAAAATAAATAAATATGCAGTTCCAAATATAAGTCAAATATTTCGTAAATTTATGAGATTCTTTTCGCGGTTTCATGATTCTTTCACATATTCAATTCATCTTGTCGATCCTGGACTATGACCACATGTTCCCTGTGGCAGAGTCATCAACACCGACTATTCTTCTTGCGGTGAGTCCTTCAGGACAGTCAATTGCCAACGTATCTCCCCCCATTGGCAGGGTCCTCAACATGGCCAGGTCGAAGTTCATTTTGTCCTCTATTTCATATTCCAGTGATATAAAAGAAAACGTACAGTGTCAAACCAAATGTTGTTCATATCTTAATTTCTTTCAATTTATGAGATCCAACTCAACAGCCAGGAGCTATGACCACATGTTCCCTGTGATAGGGTCATATCACTGACTATTCTTCTTGCGGTACCAATGTATTAGCCCCCATTGGCAGGGTCCTCAACATAGCCCGACTGCAAGCCTGAATCTATTTCAAGTCATAATCTTTTCTTACATTATGTTTAATGTTCCAAACCAAAGGGTACAATGTCAGAGTAATTAAACACAATTCGAACTAGAAGCAAATACGTCCAATCAGAATCATACAATATTCTAAAATACACATATAATCCATGCATCAAATTCGAAATCACGAACAATTCAATTCGTAAAACATATACATAGTTTGCCGATAAATCTAGTAAAGAGGTTACATCACTTACCTTGCGAACGCAATCCACAACAAATCCAATTAATTCCGCAAATCCCTCGCAGAACCTAATACTCAAAAAAACCATATTTTCTTTTAAAATTCATCACAATATATATATAAAACCTAAATTTTAACATTCTCCCAGGGCCGACCCTGCCGAAGTGTCTAGCACCCCGGGTTAGGGTTCGGATCCGGGTTCATACCCGTAAACCACCCTTCTTTTTTTTTCTTTTCTTTTCTTTTCTTTTTCTTTTCTTCTTTCTTTTTTCCTTCTTTTCTTTTTCTTCTTTCTTTTTCTTCTTTCTTCTTTTTCTTCTTTCTTTTTCTTCTTTCTTCTTCCCTCTCCCGACTACCTTCTTATCCTTTGATGAAACAGGGGACCCCATGACCCCCTGTCGTTGCCCCCTCTTCTCTCCTCTCGATCGAACCCAAGGCGGCTGCGGTGGCCGGCCTTGGCAGCGGCAGGAGGTGGCGGAGCAAGCCCGGCCACCCCCGGCAATTGGCGGCGGCAAACACGCCGACGGCTAGGGCAAGCCGTTTTGGACCCAAATCCGGCGATCGGCCCGCCCCAACCCCCAACACATCATAGCCAAGCATCAAGCAAGGAGAAGGAGAAGTTTACCTTAGCCCCGACGAAGATCCGGCGCCTCTCTTCTCCGGCGGCAAGGAAGAAGGAGACCACCCGGTGTCGTGGCTCCTCTCTCTCTCTCTCTCTCCCTCTCTCCCTCTCCCTCGGTGGCCACATGAAGAAGTCCCTCCCCCCTTTGCGTGCGGCGGCTCTCCTTCAGTGGGCTCAAAGGAGAAGAAGAAGGAGAAGGAAGCCCTAAAACAGGGCTCCTCCTTCTTCTTCGGGATGGAGGATCCATCTCGTTGCCTGTCCTCCATCTCGTTGCCTCACGTGCGTTGCACGTGAGGTCAAGTATTGGGACTGGGCCGGTCAAGTGGACCGGGCCCAGTTCCAGGGTCTCACATTCCCCCTCCTAAAAAAAATTTCGTCCCCGAAATTTGCGTACCTACAGTTTCAAAAAGTTGAGGGTATTTCTGTTTCATCTCATCTTCCAGTTTCCAGGTAGCTTCTCTTTCTGAATGATGGCTCCACTGCACCTTGACATAAGGTATAACACGGTGTCTCAAAACTTGATCTTTTCTGTCCACTATCCGCACTGGATGCTCCTTATATGATAGATCTTCTCTAACTTGTATAGGCTCAAGCTCTATGACATTACTTGGGTCTGGTATATATTTCTTCAACATCGAGACATGGAAAACATCGTGTACACCAGCCAGAGAAGGCGGCAGGGCAAGTCTGTAAGCCACCTTACCAATTCTTTCTAAGATCTCGAACGGACCAACAAATCTGGGATTCAATTTTCCTCGAATGCCGAATCTTGCAACTCCCTTTGTAGGTGATATTTTAAGAAATACATGGTCACCAACTTGAAATTCTAATTCTCGTCTTCTATTATCCGCATAACTCTTCTGTCTACTTTGTGCAGTCCGAAGGCGATCTCTGATTAGCTGAATTGTCTCAACTGTCTGTTATACAAGTTTAGGGCCCAACAATTTTCGTTCACCAATATCATCCCAACAAATTGGTGAACGACATTTTCTTCCGTATAAAGCTTCATAAGGCGCCATCTGTATGCTACTCTGATAACTATTGTTATATGCAAATTCTATCAGAGGTAGATGCTCATCCCAAGAACCCTTCATATCTATGACGCAAGCTCTCAACATATCCTCGAGAATCTGAATGGTCCTCTCAGACTGACCATCGGTCTGAGGGTGAAAGAAAGTACTAAAACATAATTTTGTCCCCAAAGCCTTATGCAAGCTTTTCCAAAATTGTGATACAAATCTAGTATCTCGATCAGACACAATGGATACTGGAATATCGTGCAGTCTCACAATTTCTTTAATGTATAATTTAGCTAGCCTTTCCAGGCCGAACCCAACTTTGATAGGTAAAAAGTGTGCCAATTTGGTTAGCCTATCCACTATCACCCATACTGCATCATTTGGGAGTCTTTGGCAATCCTGTTACAAAGTCCATAGAAATTTGTTCCCACTTCCATATTGGAATGTCAAGAGGCTGAAGCGGCCCTGCAGGTCTTTGGTGTTCAGCTTTAACCTGCTGACATACTAGACATTGTGCCACGAATTGAGCAATTTCTCTTTTCATGTTGTTCCACCAATACAATTCCTTTAAATCTCTATACATCTTAGTTCCTCCTGGGTGCACTGTGTATCCAGACTGATGGGCTTCTTTAAGAATTTCCTGTTTGATTTCTAAATCCATAGGTACACAAATTCTATTCCGATACCTCAAAGATCCGTCCTCATGAATCCTGAATTCAGATATATCTCCTGCTTCTATCGACTTCCAAATCTTCAATAACTGCTGGTCATTACCTTGAGCTGTCTTGATCCTCTCTATGAGGGTCGGCTGAACCCGCATATAAGCCAGTTGAGTCCTTGTGCCAGGTACTCGGATTTCTAGTTCAAGTTTCCTCACATATTCCAAAATATGTAGTTGGCTAGTAATCAAAGTAGCCATATTTCCTATTGACTTTCTGCTCAAGGCATCTGCAACAACGTTAGCTTTTCCAGGGTGATAATTTATCGTTAGATCATAGTCCATCAACAATTCCAGCCATCTTCTTTGTCTCAAATTCAATTCCTTCTGGGTAAATATATATTTCAAACTTTTGTGATCTGTAAACACCTCGCATTGCACGTCGTATAGATGATGTCTCCAAATCTTGAGAGCAAAAATCACAGCTGCTAACTCCAAATCATGAGTAGGATAATTTTGCTCATAAGATTTTAATTGTCTAGAGGCATAGGCTACTACCTTACCATGCTGCATCAAAACACAGCCGAGTCCCTTCTTTGAAGCATCACTATAAATTGTGAATCCATCATCACCTGTAGGTATAGTAAGAATAGGTGCTGTAACCAATCGCCTCTTTAATTCCTGAAAGCCTCGTTTACATTCTTCAGTCCATTCAAACTTAATTTCTTTTTGAGTTAAGCGAGTCAAAGGTATAGCTATAGAGGAAAATCCTTCCATAAATCGTCTGTAATAGCCTGCCATTCCTAGAAAGCTGCGAATCTCAGAAATATTAGTAGGCCTGTTCCATTGTACTACAGCTTCCACTTTTGCTGGATCCACAGAAATCCCATCTCCGGATATGATATGCCCCAAAAACGATATCTCATTCAACCAAAACTCACACTTCTTTAATTTAGCATAGAGCTTCTCTCTCCTTAAGAGTTGAAGTACGCTTCGTAAATGTTCCTTATGTTCTTCTTTTTCTTTTGAATAAATTAAAATGTCATCAATGAACACCACCACAAATTGATCTAGAAAAGATTTAAATATTCTGTTCATTAAGTCCATAAAAGCTGCTGGGGCATTCGTCAATCCAAAAGGCATCACCAAGAATTCATAATGTCCATAACGAGTTCTGAATGCAGTCTTGGGTACATCTTCCGCTTTGATCTTTAGCTGATGATATCCTGTGCGGAGATCAATCTTAGAGAAAACATGTGCACCTTGCAACTGGTCAAATAAATCATCTATTCGAGGCAAAGGGTACTTGTTCTTTATAGTGACTTTATTCAATTCTCTATAGTCAATGCAGAGTCTCATGCATCCATCTTTCTTTTTCACAAAGAGCACTGGAGCTCCCCAAGGTGACACACTAGGTCGTATAAAACCCTTGTCCAGTAAATCTTGCAACTGATCTTTCAATTCTTTTAATTCAGCTGGGGCCATTCGATAAGAAGCTTTAGAAATCGGACCTAAACCGGGTACAAGATTAATAGTGAATTCAATTTCTCTGTCCGGTGGCAATCCTGATAACTCCTCGGAAAAGACGTCCGAAAATTCATTCACTATAGAAATATCCTCTATCTTTAGTTCATCTTGTTGTATATTGATGACCCAAAGATTGATCCAAAGATTAATTTTGATGATCACAAAACCTTGAAGTATAGATACTAATGATTATGTTGCAAGGAGAAAGATAGTTATCTTGCAAGGAACATAGCAAGTTGGGAGAACACAAGAAGGCCTCCAAAGCTCTCAAGTTGGAAGAAAGCTACAATTTATTGGCCCAAGCTTAAAGTTCAAAGGATTCAAATTGGAGGAGTAAAATCAAAGAAAAAAATTCAAAAGAATAGTCTTCGAGTCGACTCCTGAGGAATTCGAGTCGACTCCAATGTTTACCGAGTCGACTCCGGAGAAGTATGAGTCGACTCCTAGGAGTCACAGGCAGAAAAGTCAGAGAGCAGTTTTCGGGTCTGAGATTCGAGTCGACTCCAGTGGAACGCGAGTCGACTCCGATGGTTGGTAGGTCGACTCCAAAGAAAGCAAGAGTCGACTCTCAGCGGAACACAAGGAAAAAGTCAGAGAGCATTTTTGGGACTCTGAGATTCGAGTCGACTCCCGCATTGCACGAGTCGACTCCGAGACTCCGCGACCATCAACAGACAGAAAACCAAGTTACTGCCTCTGAGATTCGAGTCGACTCCCAGACAGCTCGAGTCGACTCCCAGACAGCTCGAGTCGACTCCAAGATGGCAGAAGGCTGTGTTTCGCAAACTGAGAGCCGAGTCGACTCCAAGGAAGTTCGAGTCGACTCCAAGACTGGACGAGCCAAAAGACAGAGGATCGGGAGTTCGGGCTCTGAGATTCGAGTCGACTCCCAGGACAGTCGAGTCGACTCAAGAGGACAAAATTCAAAATTGGATCCACGGACTTCAGTGGATGAGCCGACTCCAAAACTGCCAGGTCAGCTCCAGAAGTTGGCGAGTCGACTCCAGGTTAAGCCGAGTCGACTCCCAGTCAAGGCATGCACTTTAATTCAAATTTGGAACAGTGGGCGAGTCGTCTCCGGTAAAACACGAGCCGACTCCTGCAACAGGCGAGCCGACTCCTGATCGCGCGAGTCGACTCCGATCCCAACGGTCATATTGTCAGGAGGTGCAGACTGGTTCCAACGGCTCTATTTTTGTCTCTAACGGCTATATTCTTGTTTCCACATTATCAAAAGCTATAAAAACAAGAAGAGAGCTAGGGGAGAACTCATGGAAGTGGGAGAAAACATTTAGGGAAGAGATTCCAAGGGAAATCTCCCATAAGCACAATAAGGGCCATTCAAAGTGAAATAGAGAGAAGAAGAGCTTCCAAGTGTATCCCAAAGCTTCCTCTCCATCCGTGTGCTGCCGCAGTGATCCTCTACTTCGTGCCAAATCAGAAGAGGGTCAAGTAAAGAAGAAGTCGAGCTCCTCCATCTTCAAAACTCGTTTGAGGGCTTCTCTTTACTCTATTTGTTTATATTGTTATATTTGCTTGTTTAAGAAGCTTTGATTTGTTTTTATTCTTTGTTTTAATATCTTGTAACTTGATTCAATCAAGGGATTGAATCAAGGGGATAAAGGTTTGTTGGTGAGCCGAAAGGAAAACCAACGGTGTAAGGTTTGTTGGTGAGCCAAAGGGAAAACCAACGGGGTTTAGGTTTGTTGGTGAGCCGAGGGTAAAACCAACGTGTAAGGGTTCGATTGTGATCCCGGAAAAACAATCGGGGGTGGTTCTAGTCGGTGAGCCTGGGAAAACCGACCGAGTTCGTTGTGACCTCGTAAAACAACAAGTTGGGTTGTGAGCTTGTAAAACAACCGGCTGTAATCTGTAGGATTATAGTGAAATTCCCAAGAGGTCTTGGGGAGTGGATGTAGGTGCTGGGATGCACCGAACCACTATATTTTTGTTGTGTTTGTGATGCTCTTTGTTGACTGACCTCCTCACTCACTTACTTAGATATTAAGCTTGCTTAACTCTTCTTCGTGCATCCTTTAGTTGCAAGCATAATCAATTTACTCAATCATTAAATTGAATAGCATACTAGGGCAAAATTAGACTAATCTTTTATTGAACCCACTGCTTAATAGTTGATTAGATTAGAATCATACTCTTGCTAAGGTTAAGCTTCACTAAGCATCCATACAACTTAGCATAATTAATCTAAAAGATTAGAAGTAGTTTAAAAGTTTTTAAAAGACCCAATTCACCCCCCTCCCTCTTGGGTTGTCACCTTGGGCAACAAGTGGTATCAGAGCATGTGCTCAAGATTAATTATTGATCTCACGATCAAGAGCCAAAGATCATGACAACTCAAATAGATAGTTTTCTAGGAGAGGGACAGTTAATTGATAGGCCTCCACTGTTTAATGGCATAACCTACACATATTGGAAAGCACGCATGCGCATTTTTATTCAATCACAAAACTATTATTTATGGAAAATCATAATAAATGACCTTCATACACTCTCTCAAACTATTAATGAAAAGGACTTAGCACAATTGAATGCTAATGCTATGAACATATTATATTGTGCTATTCATGAAATGAAGTTTAATGAAATTTCTGCATGCTTATCTGCTAAGGAGATCTGGGATACTTTAGAAACTATTTATGATAAATCTCAGATTAGCTCACATGTGCTTCAATTGCGTACTAACAATGAGATTGCAGAATCCTCCACAGTAGCCGAGTCGACTCCCAGTTTGTCCGAGTCGACTCCTAGAGAAGAACAGTCTGAACGGCAGAGACACAGTCTTGAAGACCCTGTGAACGAGTCGACTCCAAGTAGTTCCGAGTCGACTCCCAAGCTAGCCGAGTCGACTCCAATAAGGTCCGAGTCAACTCCGAGGCAAATCAGCTTCCTAAAGACAAGGAAAAAGAGGAAGCAAGAAGAAAGGAAGAAAGAGATAAAAAGGAAGAAAGCCTTGACCAAGAAAGAGTCAAGCCAAAAAATAAAGGTTAGGAGCAACAATGATGATATTAGCTCCAAAAAACTACAAGAGGTAACTGACTTGTGCTTTATGGCACAAGAAGACAAGGTAAAATCTGAATCTACTCTTACCTCAAATGATTTTCAAGAAGAATTCTCTTATGATGAATTATTAAATGCTTTTCATGAGTTGTATAGTGAATGTAGAAAATTAACTGTAAAGAATAAAAATCTTAAGAAACTAAATTCTGAAAATGAAAGCTTAAGGTCATTTTCAGAAGAATTGATTCAGAAAAATCATAGCTTAATTAAAGAAAATCAAAACTTAAGTAAAGAAATTAATCAATTAAAATCTTTTATTAACAAATTCACCGTAAGTTCAGAACGATTAAAAATGATGTTTGAAAGCCAATATGTTACTTATGATAAATCAAAACTTGGCTTGACTTCTTTACTTAACAATAAATCTCTAGAGAAAAAGGTTATTAATTCACCAAACAAACCATTAAATAAGATAATTTATTTCAAAAACGAAAAGAATGGGCATAACAACTTTACCTATCGTTCTAACACAATTAAATCAAATGGTAAAGTTATTAATATTAAACAGATATGGGTTCCAAAAGGAACCATATGTCCTAACTCTCAAGGACCCAAGCAAGCTTGGGTACCCAAAATGAAAATATGAGGATGTAGACATAGATGTGCCAAGATACCCATGGAACAAATAAACTCATACAAGTGGGTATTCTAGACACACTGAAACTTAAAACATACTTATGAAAAGTAATTTTAAATAAAAATAATAATAATAATAATAATAATGAAATCAGTAATCCTTGCATCTCATCATTATTTTTGCTTTAGTATTTGATATGAATTGCTAATATTGATCAATTTTGTGATATAGAAAATACTTTTGAAAATATAATCAAATCATTTCATTTTATAGTATACTTTACTCACTATTGGATAAGTTGCTAAATGATTAAACAATTTATTAAGAATAACTCTATGAATTCTCTATATGCTTGATTGAGAGTTTTTATCCATGGCATTATTGTTTAAATGATAATGTGTACTTGGTATGCTTTTGAATATATGCACTATGAATACCAAGATTAAAGAAACCATCCTTGGCATATAAAATCAACTCATGCTAGTATGTACTTAATCTCAAAAGACCTTGCCATTGGCTTACTTAGATTATCTTCTGAAAGGTCAAAGTTTGCTATGCATGTTAACTAAGGAAACAAACAAGAATCAATTTCTAAATCTAAAAATGTTGTTTCCAACACTAAATTTTCGAAAGCTTACATTGGATGTGTTCTTGGCAAATAAAATTGAAATATTTTCTGTATTTGCTAAATCTTGTAAAAATGTTTCAAATGATAAAGGTTTCCAAACTGTGAAGATAAAGAGTATCATGGCACAGTGTTGAAAACCAAAATCCTGATAAAGTTTATACAGAAATTAATTATTTCAGCACCAAGGACACCTTAAGTAAAATAGGGTTAATAGAATTCTTGAAGAAATGAAAAAGACAATTGTGTATGATAGTCATCTACTTAAATGATTTTTTTTTTTGGGCTATCATCACTGCTTGTCATACATATGACTTCTATTAGATCTATTTTTGATGAAAACTTCTTTTGATCTTCTGAAAAATAGAAAATGAACTATTGCATACTATGCTTGATATGTTCTTATGAAAATAATGCCAAATCTGATAAAGATATTTCTATTCTTGGATATCATTCATCAAGCAATGCATATAGAACATTCAATGAAAAGATTCGAGTTGTAGAAATATTAATTCATTTTGTTCCTTATGAGATTAATAATTTATTATCAAGATACTAAAGTTAAATTATATATGTATATGGATAATCTTTTACATATAACAATCTGAAAACATGTTAATAATTATAACCAAATTGAGTTTTTCAGAAATGCACTTAATGAAGAAAAATTGTTTGCTTAGAAGATGAAATAGATCTTGATTCTTGCATGATTAGAAGTAAAGATCATCATTATCATTTGCTTGCTTTATGAGCTTTATATTCTATCAAATGAGTGTGTAGAATGGACTCCTATATGCTTATTTTATTAAAGAAGATATATGTTAAATAACCACCATATTTGAAAACACTCATTACAAATATGATAAAGCAATATATGATTTGAAACAAGCATCAAAAGCATGATATAAAAGCTTAAGCAACCTTTTTGATATAAAGTAATAGTGATAATTCTTTGCATCAAAAATGTGTGATATCTTACTTGCTCAAAGTATACATTAATGACATCATTCTTGGTTCTACTAATGGAGATTTATATGAAGATTTTACTTAGCTCATGTAAGGTGAGTTTGAAATATGTATGATGAACATCTTCTCTCAAACTCTAAATTAAGATAAACAAGAAAGGGGATCTTCATTGACCAACATTAGTCCACAAGAAAACTCTGATAGAAGATTGGCATGAAGAAGGTATGTCTATGACCCCATCTTGTAGAATTTGTAAAGGATGAGCAAAATAGATCTATTGTTTAAAGCTGTATTGAAGCATGATAGAATAATTATTTTATCATACAGCTAGTAGACCAGACTGTATGCTCATTATGTGACCTTGTGCAAGACTTCAATCTAACTTTAATTAATCATATTTTATTGATAACAAATAAATCATAATCTGAATTTTGATAGAAACAAATGTTTAAGGCAATTTGATCAAAACTTAGCTAGCATGCCTTATTGATAATTATCTTAAGCAAATAGAATCTAAGCTAAATTGATGTTGAAAATAAGAAATTAATTTGACCTTGATGAATCTTCCTATTGTTTCACATGCTTGTCCTTGAACAGTCTTGGTTAATGAAACTATCTCTTTAGTTCAAGTGACATATGTTTGCTTATGTTTAGGCAATTTCTTGAGTAAAGTGACTCAACATTCAATTATTATCATATCTTAGGTTGAGTTACCTAGTTAAGAAATATGCTATATGAATGTTTTGTATCTTAAAGAAACTAAAGACTTTCTTTCAAGAAAGAAAAGGAATTTGGTAATAATGCAAAATCCTTGAGCAAGAAAATGAGTGATTTCAGCTTGAAGGACACCTCCACATAAGATACAATAAACATTCACATGCAAACAAGAGAGAGGATCTTCTTCAGCCAAAAGTTCACACATAAGAAATCTAGTTTGGCTTGAAGAACATATAATGAATAAGTAATTCTAGATATCTCTCTCATAAATTAACTGAGCAAAGTCAATAACTTTAAATCTTATTATGACATGATTAAAATCATTAATTGTTAATCTTTTGATATCATGTCCATATATGTATTAATTGACTTATGCTTTTGGAAATTGTTTCATGGTTTGCCCAAACTAAATGATTTCTTAGCTTATATCATAACCATGAAATACACAAGTATATGCTTAAAATTTTGATGTAAAATAACTTGTGAGAAGTTATGAATCCTTGTGCACAATGAAAATGTTGTTTGCATAATATACATCTATATGATACATAAGATTATCTCTTTATTCTACTCTTTCATGTAAATTACTTGAGAATGACAAAAAGAGAGAGAGATAAAGAAAAGAAAATGGACATTGTTCAAGAGATGAAAAATCTGAGCATAGGCAAGTACTTCAATCTTAAGAAAAAGCAAAACAAGCATAATATATTCGGCACATTTGGAAGGGATAAAATCTATAATTAATTACACTCAAACAGGGAGAGTTTGGAGTGAACATTTTAACCTTTCTATATTGCTCATCATAGGGATGGTGCCAATGGGGAGGCTAGTGGTAGTACCCGGCACTATTTGACCCAACTATTCGGTGTAGGGCATATTAGGGACGGCACAAGAGGGAGGCTAGTGATAGTACCTCGTGCCCCTTCCCAACTCCACCGGATAGGGAGCAAATAGAGTATAGAGCATAAGAAAGTTATAAATGAAAAACAAAGAAAATGAAAGTAGAATTAAGTCAAATTTCTTAATCACTTGAAAACACACTTTAAGGATGAAATCATTGCAAGATTATATTTAAATAGGGGGAGTTTATTTGAAAAGTATTGATTTGGATCCTTGACATGCTTGTTCTTAATATTTTAATGCATGATTTAACACATGAGATGTTTTGCATATGGTATGATGTCTTGATTTATGGGTTCTCAATATTTTGTAATGCTTCATACTTGGACAATTTGATTGAATATTTGAATTGCTACATAACATCTTTTGTTTGATCCTATTGAAAAGAAATAAAATAGATTCATTCACAATCATTGTAGAAAGGAGAAGAGAAGAATATCTCTATTTAGGAAAAATAAATTGATTTTGATCTATCTTTCTACTCGCCTAACTTTGATACATAATGTCCTAATACTTGTTAAAATATCCTTTATTTTGTATCAAAACTCAAAATTAAACACAAAGATTCTGAAAGTGCTTTAATGTTATTGAAATATGTACTTTTCAATCGTAATAATTTAAGATGAGCCACAATGTGAAAGATACATATCTCAAATTATGACTTAAAAGGGCTCTATTGAAAATCTTTATGAAATTCAGAATTTGATTTTGTATAAAAGCTTAAACTCCATATGATTACTAAATAAAATGTTAATGTAAGAAAAACAGAATTTATTTTGATTGCTCCGATACGCATCCAAAACATATCATTTCTTATTTTCAAAGTATACTAATATTGGTTCAAATGATGTGTTTTTCGATGATCTTGATTGCAAACAAAAATTTCTAAATATATGATTTTATTTTGATATTAAAAGGATTTATTGTGTCTCATGTATACATTGCTGAAAAACTATGATTAAGAAATTGAGTTCTATAAATATATATACCTCAATGATCATCTATATGTTTTTCTCCCCTACATTATTAAAAAAACTTCCATCAATAGAGTGAATGATCTTAAAACTAGAAATATTTCAGCTCACTCAAATGATTCTAAAAGAAAGAAAATGTAAATGCGGTTGAAAGAAACTAAGCTTCAAATGAATCATTTTCTGATTGATATTTCTATACATTTTCTCTAAGATTAAGAGAAAGCATAACTTGTTCGTAAAGGATTAGAAAGAGTAATTACTACAAATTTTGGAATAATACTAGATTACTCTACATTCTCGATATTACAGGATTTCAGTGTTATTCACGTTTATCACTATAATCTGAAATTCAACAATTTAAAATGATTAAAGAAAAATGCATCTTTTGAGGGGGAGCTTTAGATATTCAGTATCCTATCCCAAAGACACTTTATTTTGATGCATGCTTTGAATTTTATGGATTGATTTTGATGAACCTCCTTATATTGCAAGACATGCTTTAATTACCTTAAGATGAGTTCTATAAAGGTTGTCTTATCTCAAACCTTGAGTCTTATGAAAATAAGCTGAAACTTATAGAAAATATATTTTTGAGATTGACAATTTTGTTGAACATTATCTTAGGATTCTAAACTCTTAAATGGAATGATCAATTGAGGGGGAGAAAGAAAATTTCAGAAGGAGAGGTCTTATGGAACTTAATTACATGAATCTATAGGAGAGGGAAAGAATACTAAATGAAAAATGATCCTAATACTCTTCAATATGTATCATCTGAAATTTAAATCTGAAAATCTTTATGATACACCTTGAGGCGTGTTATTTGGTTAGTATATCTTATGCATCACTCATGAACCAAATTACAAATCTTAAGAGCCTCTAATTTAATAAAACAGGGGGAGAACAATGTATTAAATTTTCTTGAGTATCTCTTAGAAAATCTATTTTGAACCTCACTAATGAGTTTTAATTGGCTTGCTCTTTAGAACTTCTATTTTGTGCCAATTCATTATTTTATGTATCAAATTGTGCTTATTTTCTAAAGGAATAAAAGAAAGTCTTTAAAAGAGCTCTAAGATGTATCAAAAATTGCATGAATGTATATTTTGATATTTGTGCCCCAATGCTCCTATTATCATAAAAGAACTTTGAAGTCATTAAGAAAATTAATTAAATTGCTCTCGTGGTTGATAAAATACTTAATAGATTGGGCAAAAGGTCTTAAATGAACAAGCTTTCATACTTAGTGAAGAGAGGTTAGATTTCCACTCATGTTTTTCCTTGAATATCATTTGTAGTACTTCTTGAATTAACCTAAGGAAGATTCCACCTACACTTGATTAGAAAACTATCTGTGGTATCAAATTAGAAAACCTCTTGAATTCACACTCGATGTGTTCTGCTCTGATCTTTGTGCTTAATGTTTCACTATCTTTTTGATGTTGTCAAAAAGGGGGAGAAATATCTAAGTATATGCTCATAATGCCTTTATGCTTTGAATTGAATACAAATCAGCTTAAATTGAAATATGTTGATTGTGTTAAGCTGATTAAATCTAAAGCATTATCATGAAGTATGTTTTTTTTAAATATATATGTTTTCTACTTCATGCAACTTAGCTATGTATTACTTCTAGAAAACAATATCTTTTATATTGCATATACTCCAAGTTTTGTCATCATCAAAAAGGGGGAGATTGATGACCCAAAGATTGATTTTGATGATCACAAAACCTTGAAGTATAGATACTAATGATTATGTTGCAAGGAGAAAGATATTTATCTTGCAAGGAACATAGCAAGTTGGGAGAACACAAGAAGGCCTCCAAAGCTCTCAAGTTGGAAGAAAGCTACAATTTATTGGCCCAAGCTTAAAGTTCAAAGGATTCAAATTGGAGGAGTAAAATCAAAGAAAAAATTCAAAAGAATAGTCTTCGAGTCGACTCCTGAGGAATTCGAGTCGACTCCAATGTTTACCGAGTCGACTCCGGGGAAGTATGAGTCGACTCCTAGGAGTCACAGGCAGAAAAGTCAGAGAGCAGTTTTCGGGTCTGAGATTCGAGTCGACTCCAGTGGAACGCGAGTCGACTCCGATGGTTGGTAGGTCGACTCCAAAGAAAGCAAGAGTCGACTCTCAGCGGAACACAAGGAAAAAGTCAGAGAGCATTTTTGGGACTCTGAGATTCGAGTCGACTCCCGCATTGCACGAGTCGACTCCGAGACTCCGCGACCATCAACAGACAGAAAACCAAGTTACTGCCTCTGAGATTCGAGTCGACTCTCAGACAGCTCGAGTCGACTCCAAGGCAGCGCTACACCAAGATGGCAGAAGGCTGTGTTTCGCAAACTGAGAGCCGAGTCGACTCCAAGGAAGTTCGAGTCGACTCCAAGACTGGACGAGCCAAAAGACAGAGGATCGGGAGTTCGGGCTCTGAGATTCGAGTCGACTCCCAGGACAGTCGAGTCGACTCAAGAGGACAAAATTCAAAATTGGATCCACGGACTTCAGTGGATGAGCCGACTCCAAAACTGCCAGGTCAGCTCCAGAAGTTGGCGAGTCGACTCCAGGTTAAGCCGAGTCGACTCCCAGTCAAGGCATGCACTTTAATTCAAATTTGGAACAGTGGGCGAGTCGTCTCCGGTAAAACACGAGCCGACTCCTGCAACAGGCGAGCCGACTCCTGATCGCGCGAGTCGACTCCGATCCCAACGGTCATATTGTCAGGAGGTGCAGACTGGTTCCAACGGCTCTATTTTTGTCTCTAACGGCTATATTCTTGTTTCCACGTTATCAAAAGCTATAAAAACAAGAAGAGAGCTAGGGGAGAACTCATGGAAGTGGGAGAAAACATTTAGGGAAGAGATTCCAAGGGAAATCTCCCATAAGCACAATAAGGGCCATTCAAAGTGAAATAGAGAGAAGAAGAGCTTCCAAGTGTATCCCAAAGCTTCCTCTCCATCCGTGTGCTGCCGCAGTGATCCTCTACTTCGTGCCAAATCAGAAGAGGGTCAAGTAAAGAAGAAGTCGAGCTCCTCCATCTTCAAAACTCGTTTGAGGGCTTCTCTTTACTCTATTTGTTTATATTGTTATATTTGCTTGTTTAAGAAGCTTTGATTTGTTTTTATTCTTTGTTTTAATATCTTGTAACTTGATTCAATCAAGGGATTGAATCAAGGGGATAAAGGTTTGTTGGTGAGCCGAAAGGAAAACCAACGGTGTAAGGTTTGTTGGTGAGCCAAAGGAAAAACCAACGGGGTTTAGGTTTGTTGGTGAGCCGAGGGTAAAACCAACGTGTAAGGGTTCGATTGTGATCCCGGAAAAACAATCGGGGGTGGTTCTAGTCGGTGAGCCTGGGAAAACCGACCGAGTTCGTTGTGACCTCGTAAAACAACAAGTTGGGTTGTGAGCTTGTAAAACAACCGGCTGTAATCTGTAGGATTATAGTGAAATTCCCAAGAGGTCTTGGGGAGTGGATGTAGGTGCTGGGATGCACCGAACCACTATATTTTTGTTGTGTTTGTGATGCTCTTTGTTGACTGACCTCCTCACTCACTTACTTAGATATTAAGCTTGCTTAACTCTTCTTCGTGCATCCTTTAGTTGCAAGCATAATCAATTTACTCAATCATTAAATTGAATAGCATACTAGGGCAAAATTAGACTAATCTTTTATTGAACCCACTGCTTAATAGTTGATTAGATTAGAATCATACTCTTGCTAAGGTTAAGCTTCACTAAGCATCCATACAACTTAGCATAATTAATCTAAAAGATTAGAAGTAGTTTAAAAGTTTTTAAAAGACCCAATTCACCCCCCCCCCCCCCTCTTGGGTTGTCACCTTGGGCAACATATATCAATTACTGAGGCCAGATAACCTGTGCATCCTTTCCTTAACATTCGTCCAGCTTGCAAAGCCGAGATAATATGAGGAAAAGCAGTTCCCTGGTTCCCACAGAAACTGAATGCCGGTTCCCCCGAAATTTGGAAATTTTCCCTCTTGCCATGACAGTCCACTGAGGCATGATAGGTAGCAAGCCAATTCATCCCCAGAATGACATCAAAATCCCGCATATCAAGTACAATTAAATCCACAGGTAACTCCCTATCTATTATTTCAATTTTGCATGCCTTGCATATAACATCAGTGCTCAACATACCACCTACTGGCGTCTCCACATAGAACTTAGTGGTCATAGATTCACACAATATATTATGTGTTTTGATAAAGCTTGAGGATATAAATGAATGTGTGGCACCCGGATCAAATAAAACATAAGCATAAATATCGAATACGGGAATAGTACCTATCACCACTGCATTAGAAGCTTGTGCATCCTGCTGTGTAAGTGCGAACACCCTTCCTTGAGTCTTTGGCTTCTGGCTTCCTTCCATTGCCTGCGTAGATTTAATCTCGTTTCTTTGTGAGCAATCTGCAATTTTATGACCTTTCTGTCCGCAATGAAAACAAGAACCTGTAACCCAGGAACAATTTGCAAATTCATGATTACCGCCACATCTTGAACACTTTCCATTCTCATTTTTGGAATTTCTATCTTTATTTGGCTTCTGAGCTGGATTCTTGAAATTCTTGTTTCCCCCTTTAAATTCAGCAGGTCTGTTTCTTTTCTTTTGGTTTCTTTCTCTTTCAGCAAAAGCTTCGTTGACTTCCCTTTCAATGATTAAAGCTTTATTCACCACAGCTGCATAGGTAGTCAACTCATAGGGTACCACTTGCTTCCTAATTTCAGTCTTCAATCCCATCTCAAACTTGTGCACTCGGTCTTGCTCATCCTCTACCAATTTCGGAACAAATTTGGCTAGTTCTGTGAATTTGGCTTCATATTCGGCCACTGTCATGCCCCTTTGCTTCAAATGGATAAATTCTTGTTCCTTCTGTGTCCTTACACTCTGAGGAAAATATTTATCATAGAATGCTTTTCGAAATTTATCCTAAGTGAGAGGTTCCCCATCATGCTCAAATTTATGCTCCAACATCTGCCACCAATTAAATGCTTCTCCCTGCAACATGTATGATGCAAACAAAAGTTTTTCATCGTCCCGGCATCTTAAGACAGTAAATGCTTTTTCCATTTATGTAAGCCAATTGTCTGCTTCCAAAGGTTCTGTAGTCCCCTGAAAAGCTGGAGGAGCCAACCTCTTAAATTTAGCTATGCTGCTACGATGTTCACACTGTTCCCCTCGTCCTTGTTGAGGCTGTGTCTGGAGCAACTGTGCTTGTTGTTGGAGCAACTGCTGTTGCACCTGCTGTTGCATTTGCATGAGACCCACCATGGTCTGCATAACCTGGCTTAAGCCCGGTTCCTGTCCCGTTTGAGGGCTCATGACTCCCTCCTGCTGAGGGGTACTCGTAGCCCGTTGGGGTGTGCTGTCAGCGTGCCGGTTCGGTGTCTCATTCGTAGCACCAATAATAGTCTTTTTCGCCCGACATTGAGGCATCCTGACCTATATGCATCAAATCACAGCAAATTCATAAAAAGAAAGCTCACCGAATTAAAATATTTTTTTTTATAAGAATAATCATCACATTCTTTACATCTAACATCCCGATGTCCCTAGTGTCTTCCCACCTATACTCATATCGGGTATGATTCTTTGTCTTAGATTCTATCCAAGTCCGCTCTGATACCACTTAAGTTGTCACGCCCCCATCCCAAGATTGCGAGCCGGGGGTCGCGCCAACCGCCGCACACCCGTAGGAAACTCTCCCCACGAGCATGCAAGGCATCTAAACCAAACACCTCAATTATGAAAATTCTAAAATAATTTAACAGAATAAATTGCAATCTTATTCCATTGACTAACTCAAGTCATAATGTCTCACAAGACTAAATATGCAGCGGAATAATCATTTACCAAAATGCAGAAATCTAGTTCTTAAAATAATAAAAGTCCACCAATCATAATAAATGTCCATAATAACAAATCAACTTAAATAACCCTAATCTAAGATAACTTGTGCCACAATCCTTCTAGTCGCTCTCCCAATTTGAATCCACAATAGACTAGTTCTCCAAATCTGTAAATCAACAAGAGATGGTATAATGAGCTAGACAGCCCAGTAAGTAATGAACACTCTAGCTAGATAAATCAAGCAATAATATGTGGAAAATAAATAAATATGCAGTTCCAAATATAAGTCAAATATTTCGTAAATTTATGAGATTCTTTTCGCGGTTTCATGATTCTTTCACATATTCAATTCATCTTGTCGATCCTGGACTATGACCACATGTTCCCTGTGGCAGGGTCATCAACACCGACTATTCTTCTTGCGGTGAGTCCTTCAGGACAGTCAATTGCCAACGTATCTCCCCCCATTGGCAGGGTCCTCAACATGGCCAGGTCGAAGTTCATTTTGTCCTCTATTTCATATTCCAGTGATATAAAAGAAAACGTACAGTGTCAAACCAAATGTTGTTCATATCTTAATTTCTTTCAATTTATGAGATCCAACTCAACAGCCAGGAGCTATGACCACATGTTCCCTGTGATAGGGTCATATCACCGACTATTCTTCTTGCGGTACCAATGTATTAGCCCCCATTGGCAGGGTCCTCAACATAGCCCGACTGCAAGCCTGAATCTATTTCAAGTCATAATCTTTTCTTACATTATGTTTAATGTTCCAAACCAAAGGGTACAATGTCAGAGTAATTAAACACAATTCGAACTAGAAGCAAATACGTCCAATCAGAATCATACAATATTCTAAAATACACATATAATCCATGCATCAAATTCGAAATCACGAACAATTCAATTCGTAAAACATATACATAGTTTGCCGATAAATCTAGTAAAGAGGTTACATCACTTACCTTGCGAACGCGATCCACAACAAATCCAATTAATTCCGCAAATCCCTCGCAGAACCTAATATTCAAAAAAACCATATTTTCTTTTAAAATTCATCACAATATATATATAAAACCTAAATTTTAACATTCTCCCAGGGCCGACCCTGCCGAAGTGTCTAGCACCCCGGGTTCGGGTTCGGATCCGGGTTCATACCCGTAAACCACCCTTCTTTTTTTTTCTTTTCTTTTCTTTTTCTTTTCTTCTTTCTTTTTTCCTTCTTTTCTTTTTCTTCTTTCTTTTTCTTCTTTC